>NC_056748.1:776305337-776504879 GCF_019279795.1 Protopterus annectens
CCTTTTTGCAAACGTGGTTTTTATGGCAGGGAAATGAAAGAGATAGGAATTAGCCCAAAATGGCCAATAGACTACAAACTTCTGTGCTGGGACCACTCCTCCAGGAATAGATAGGCTGTTCAAAGCTCCCCTCTCTCAGAGGTGAACAGTGAAACTTCCCGCTATCCAAGTAAGATATGGGCAACTCAGAAACCTGAAACACAGCCCTGAATTCAGCACTAGCCTGAAAACTGGACTGCACTAGTTTAGGAAGGTAGGAAAAGCAAAGATATATTTTTTTATTTAGAAGGCAGAAAACAGCAGAAAATGCAGTGATACAGATAAAACGACTTTCTTTAAATGCACAGAAAGGCTAATGCACTTTAGTGTGTAGCTTACAACAGTTAAACAAACTTTTTAACAAAAAACGACTTTAAAAAGTGCAGGCAGTCAGGTAAGTACAAACGCAGATAAGTACAAGCTTATATATCACATTAAATGCTGAAAAATCGGCGTTTAGGCGGAAAACACACTAGCGAGGTATAAAAAGCAGAAAAAGGTACTTAAACCACTCCAAAAGTCTCTCTCTAGTTATCCGCTGCTTTTAGACTCTGCAGGACACCAGGTAGGAGCTTGCTGAGTTGAATATAAGCCAAAAACCACGCGGTGGCTTTTATGGCAGGGAAAAGAAAGAGATAGGAATTAGCCCAAAATGGCCAATAGACTACAAACATCTGTGCTGGGACCACTCCTCCAGGGATAGATAGGCTATGTATGCCACTCCTCCAGGGATAGATAGGCTATATATAGGCTATATATGCGCACATATCTATACATGAGTATATGTGTGTGTATATATGTATGTGTATATATATATATATATATATATATATATATATAGATATATGGATCTACTTTGATCCATCGTAATTACATTTAATCAAAACTCACCCTTTCCCACTTTTTCGAAACTTCAGTTGTACGAATGCACGGACTACCGAAATCCTTTCCCTGTGAAAGGAACCACTTGGCCACCACGAGAACAAAAACACACGGTCCAAAACTAAACCCACCAGAGTGGGAGGATTCGCACCCTACACCCCTCCACTTAAATAATCTAACTCAGATATCACACTTCATTGCAGAAAGGGCAAAGTTCACCATGGTGGCCAAATGGTTCCTTTTAACAGGGGAAGTATTTTGGGAGACTGTGCTTTCGGATAACTGAAGTTTCGAAAAATTGGAAACTGATAAGTGAGTTTCGATTAATTAATTTTGATGGATCGAAGTAGATCCATGTGTTCATATATATATGTGTGTGTACACAGTGGATATAAAAAGTTTACAAACCCCTGTTAAAATGCCAGTTTTTTTGTGATATAAAAAATGAAGCCACGGTAAATCATTTCAAAACTTTTCCCACCTTTAATGTGACCTCTATAACCTGTACAATTCTATTGAAAAGCAAAGAAATCTGTTAAGGGACAAAAAGTAAAAAAACATACAATACATTGGTTGCATAAGTGTGCACACCTTTAAACTAATACTTTGTTGTGTGAGCACGCCCTTTAATACTTTGTTGAAGCACCTTTTGATTTAATTACAGCATTCAGTCTTCTTGGGTACACATCTGCCATCAATTAAAGGACTCTGATTAACCCCAAATAAAGTTCTGCTGTCCTAGTACAATTTTCCTGACATTTACTCAGTTGCCTGCTACAGCAAAAGCCATGGTTCACAGAGAGTTTACAAAGCATCAAAGGGATCTCATTGTTGAAAGGTATCCGTCAGGAGAAGGGTGCAAAAAATTTTCCAGAGCATTGGCTATACCATGGAAAACAGTGAGGATATCAACAAAATTGGAGAAAATATGGGACAACAGTGACGTTGCAAAGAACTGGGCGTCCCTCCAAATTGATGAAAAGACGAGAAGAAAACTGGTCAGGGAAGCTGCCAAGAGACCTACAGCAACACTGAAGGATCTGCAGGAATTTCTGGCAAGTACTGGTTGTGTGCTACATGTGACAACAATCTCCTGTATTCTCCATATGTCTGAACTACGGGGTAGGATTGTAAGACGGAAGCCTTTTCTTACACAGAAAAACATCCAGGCCCAGCTAAAATTTGCAAAACAATGCATCAGGTCTCCCAAAAGCATGTGGGAAAATGTGTTTTGGTCTGATTAGACCAACGTTGAACTTTTTGGTCACAATTCTAAAAGGTACCTTTGGCGCAAATACAACACTTGCATCACCAAAAGAACACCATCACCACGGTGAAGCATGGTGGTGGCAATATCATGCTTTGGGGTTGCTTTTCTTCTGGTGGAACTGGGGCTTTAGTCAAGGTGGAGGGAATTATGAACAGTACCAAATACCAGTCACTTTTGGCCCAAAGCCTTCAGGCTTCTGCTAGAAAGCTGAAGGTGAAGAAGAACCTTTCAGCAAGACAGTGACCCCAAGCATACACCCAAATTAACAAAAGAATGTCTTTACTAGAAGAAAATTTAAACTTTTGGAATGGCCTAGCCATAGGCCGGACCTAAGTCCAATAGAAAATCTGTGGGGTGACCTGAAGAGGGCTGTGCACAAGAGATGTCCTCGCAATCTAATAGATTTGGAGAGCTTTTGCAAGGAAGAGTGGGCAAATATTGCCAAGTCAAGATGTGCCATGCTGATAGACTCCTACCCAAGAAGACTGAATGCTATAATTAAACAAAAGGTGCTTCAACAAAGTACTAGTTTAAGGGTGTGCTCACACAACAAAGTATTAGTTTAAGGGTATGCACAATTATGCAACCAGTGTATTGTGTGTTTTTTTTTCCCTAACAGATTTGTTTGCTTTTCAATTGAATTGTATAGGTTATAGGTCACATTAAAGGTGGGAAAAGTTTAAAAGTTTTGAAATGATTTATTGTGGCCTCATTTTTTTATATCACAAAACATTGGCATTTTAACAGGGGTGTGTAAACTTTTTATATCCACTATATACTCACATATGTATATGCATACACACACACATGCAAATAAGTATGTACACTTGTACACAAACACACACAGGATATATTCAGAACTTATATGGGTTCCGATTACTTCAATATATATATGGATATATATATATATATATATATATATATATATATATATATATATATGTTCTTTTTCAAAAAAGTTACATTTTCTGCTGTTTTTTAATATGCCAGCATCCCACTGTATGGAATCCATGAAATTACACATTCATAAGATGGAACTTGTCTGTCATTTCACCTAAAATTACAAACTAAATGTCATTATGTTGCTTACAGTTTTTCTAGAAGTGTCTGTCAGAATGTTTCAGATATAGTTTAGTATTTGTAGGTGACAGTTTTGCACCATTTACATTCACAGAAAATATGCATGACTTTTTATGGCTAACAGATTCACTGCATACTAGAATAATATCTGTGGAGTGCTGTTATAAGAGCAGAACTAAAGTCAGCACTTAAATTCACAAAGTGATACGTCCTGTCAATTTAAATGTCAGAGCGATTAAAAAACGTTTTGACAAGTGCAAAATGACATATATACAAAATGGAGTCATTTCTTTGGCTTTGAAATGAAATGTGCATGATATGTGCACTATGTAGCTGATCATCCAAGTGTCCTGCTCTGAAATTTTTATCTAGGACAGTCTCTTGTAAGGTCACATACAGGTCAGAATGGCCATTAGAAAGCCACAGTGTACAAGGCTTCTGAAACATTTATTGTGGAGTAAAAGTGTAACAGTTTTTTTTTTTGTTTTTTTTTTGGGGGGGGGGGGTCAGGGTGACAAATTTAATACCAGGAAATGACTTTATGATAACTTTTAAAGGATCATATATAAAAACAATATGCTTGCTTGTAAAAGCAAGGTTTTAGGTTTTTAGTCTTTTTAAATATTTCAGCAGAAAAAAATGACATAAACGAAAATGATCAAATTAAAATTCAAGATGCATCTCTTGTGTTTGGACCCAAGAGCAGTGTAATGACATTTTGTAGCTGACTCTGTCCCAATATCATTCTCTGAAAATGTAATTATAATGACTAACCCTTTTGGAGATGCATTGCAGCCTTTCATAAACAGAAAAAAAAATCAATAACAGATGTACAAAATTCTAGAACAGTTGTCAGCAGCAAAAGAGTCAATTTGTTAAACTGAGCAGTGTGAAATAACTGCTGTATATTGAAGAAAATATTAATTCAGAAACAATGAACAAAATCCTTGTTACAGCTCTTGTTTCTTGCATGATACACGTCAGTAACTGTTTTAACCTGGTGCAGCATTTGTCACTTGGCAGCAGATGTATCCCATCATGTGGCTCCAAAGTATAGAATCTAATTGTAACTGAGAGTGACAGTGTCTAGAGAATGAAACATGAGGAAATGACTTTCAGAGACATTTATTCTAGTTAAAATCTTCTCAATTGGCCAATGTGTTGTAAATCATCATTGAACATGCCATTTTTTCAGGTACATTCAGCGTTTGTGGTTAAAAAAATGTTGGATTTTAATTACTTAATAAAAAGATAATTTATTTTGCTAATTTAATTTGAATATGGTCTGTTTCATGTTTCTTTTGATCCAGTTTGCCATTACTAATACATACAGAAGAGTTTTAGAATGTGGCTAATTGAGACATGGAGAGAAATGAGGGAGGACATCATATAATATGTTGTGGTAGAGAATGCAACAAAATGCTAAGGGAATTGGATAGGTGGGATTTGTAATAGGTGAAGGCATCTGGGAGAAGACTACAGCTAGATTATGTTGTTAGAAAGAGAAGGGAAATACGTGTGTGTGTGTGTGTATCTTTCTGTGCATGTAAATGTACATGTATGCAGGAAGTAGCTGCTAGGATAAATTGTTTTTTGATGCAAGGCAGTGTGATGCCATTGCATAGAATTGGCATCTTGAACCAAAGGTAGAGGAAGCAGTGTGGGCTTCACAAAGTATTTATGTCAGATAATGAAGTAGTATCTGACAGAGAATGGAGCTCGGTCTTAGCAGTAGCAGAGAATGACAGCAACAAACATATTTGTCAGCTTTGTGAGCCTGAACTTGTTCCAGGAATGTTTGTTTGGAGGGTACATCCTTTGTTTTAACAGTTCTGAGTGATTCACCAGAGATCTGAACTCTCTGAAGAGGCTGAGAAAAGCATGCCATATTTTCCCTCTTCTCTGTTGAGAATTGAAAATCCCCACAGTACCTGTATATGTTAAAGATTCAGTAGAAAGCCAGATAATCAGGGAAGTTTTTTCCTGTTGTGTCAACTCACGTATTTTAATTCTGAAACACTGATCTTAAGCTGAATCGTGATTTTTTTTGAATTCTTATACTGTTTGTACTTTAATTGATCATTTTAAGTGTTTTTCAACTGTTTAACTGTTAAGGGCTACACACTCAAGTGCAATAGCCATTTTTCTACTTTAAAAGTGTTTGTATTCCTGTATTTGCTTTAACTTTTGAAAAAAAAATCCTCTCTCTCTATTCATTTCCCACCTTTCTAGAACCAGTAGAGTCCGGTTTTCAGCTTTTGCTGAGTTCTGGGTTGTTTGTAAGTTTCTATGTTGCCCAGACTTTTCTAAGATAAGATGGAAGCTTCTCTGTTTATCAGTGAGAGTGGTGAGCTTTGAACAGCCTATCTGTCCCTGGAGGAGTGGTTTCAGCTCAGAATATGTAGTTGTATTGGCCATTTTGGGCTATTTCTATCCCTTTCATCTTTTTGTTTAAAAAACCATGTTTGCATGGTTTTGTGCATCTCGCAGCGGCGTTTAACTATGGTTAAACTACTCCTGGTGTCACAAAGTCTGCGCTTCAGATTTTCCCTTAAAACTAGCCAGTTTTCTAGTTTTAGCACTCAAAACTGTTTCTTTGTGCTCAGCACTGTCCAAATGTCATTGCAGGCACTAAATAATCTACAAATTACTGCAGCACTCAACTTTCCTCACTTATCAAGAGGAAATCAGTTCTTAGTACTTAAATTAATAAGCACTAACCAGGCATGTCTAAGGGTCAGCTCCCAGTGTTTTCTCATGTCCACCTGATGAATCTGGGCATCTTGGGGCAATGTAACAATTGCCTCATGTACACTGACAACCCTCTCCTCCTACCACCCAACACTACAACCTGTGAGAGATGCATTTATATAGCCAAACTGAAAGCCAAGCTCTCTCCAGCCAAGACTGGACTAGACAGTCAAGAGGAGAAGGTAAACACTACATCGCACTCTACACATAGTCCGTCAAAACCTGCACCACCCAAACCCACACATAGTAACACAAAACACACACCTACATTTGTGGAGGCTGTCAATAAAAATCTGCCCAAACAACAGAGACCTCCAAAGCTGAAATGCAAGCAACCACCACCCTCCAACACTACCTGAATGACACAGCCCACAAAATCAGTGGGCCTCTCAACCTCAGCCCATAAGGCAAAAACAACGTACCCAACACACTAGTCATTGGCGACTCTATAGTCAGGCACACTAACTTACCTCTCACCAGGCTAAACAAGGAGAATGTTACTGTCAGCTGCCTGTCGGGTTCCAGGATCCACCATATAATGCATGCACTCGGGTCACTCCACAACAAGTACAAATATGACTGTGTCATTGTCCATGTTGGAATTAATGACCTGAGATGTACCTCCCTGGACTACATGAAGAGAGACATGGAGGAGCTCTCTGACCATCTGGCCCAGGCAGGTATGACACTAGCCATGCATAGCATCCTGCCATCACCCAGAATGGTACCACAGTACAAGGACTAAATGATTGACTTTAACAATTGGCTAAGTTTCTGGTGTTATTCCAAGGGGATCCAGTATCTGTCTCCCTGGGACGACATGATCGGCAGGCCACGATGCTTTGCCAGAGATGGCCTGCACCTGTCGCTTCCAGGATTCCAGATACTGGCTAAGGCTCTTGCTGCCCCTATAGTGCCTTTTTTAGTCAAGGCTCAAACATCAAATGCACCACCATAGTAGATACAAACAAGCGAAATCTAAGGGCAATGCTACCCAATGCTAGAAATCTAAACCTCAAAATGCACTGACTCGAGACGCTCTTTAAGATGGAGAAAATCTACATCTGTGCAGTGACAGAGACTTGGTTTAAGGCTCCAGAGAGCACCCCTGCATTACCAGGCTACAATTCTTACCACACCTTTCGGCCACTTAACCTGGACCGAAACACTAAAGGAGGAGGCATGTCCAAATTCATAAAGGATATCCACACCGCCAGGCTAGTGGCTCAACATAATGCATCCAAAATTATCCAAGTACAGTTAACACTGGGCAAGACTGCAGTTCAGGTTGTAGCTAGTTACAGATCCCCTGCCATGCCACAGGACGTCCACTCCATGTTTCTCGATATAAAAATAATGTCTTTCGGCTTTTCCCGGTTAGAGGTTGCCACAGCAGAACTCCGGTCTTCTAATGATTGGCAGTGGATTTTTACGGTGCCGAGGTGCCAGCCTGACACCCAACCTTCAAGGAAGGCACACCCATTCACGGACGCACCTACCTGCATGTCTTTAAACATCACTCGACCATGGAGAGGACATGCAGACTTCACACACAAGGCACTCCAGCCGAGAATCGAACTGGAGAACCTCTTGCTGTGAGACGACATTACCTACATGAATAGTTTTCCCATTTGATGGTGGGGTAGTTGAAATCTCCCAATATTAGGGTATTGGGCTGTACCTTAATATTATCTAGTATATCAAAAAACTCGATATACTGTTTAATATTAAGGTACAGCCCAATACCCTAATATTGGGAGATTTCAACTACCTCACCATCAACTGGGAAAACTATTCATGTACTAACTCATCTGACCAACGTTTTTTGGAATTCATCAATTCGAACGACCTGGATCAGCTTGTCCATATCCCTACTAGGGGCAGCAACATCCTGGACCTGGTCATTACCAATATGGGTAACAGATGCTCTACGCCAGAGGTCAACTCCTTGCTGTTCAGTTCTGACCACAAGCTAATCACCCTAGACATCCATATCCCGCCCACCCCCCATTAAGGAAACCACAGTAAAACATTTCTCCAAAGCCAACTTCATGGTTCTTAAGTCAGAAGTGGCCAACTTCACATCACCCACACAGATGGAAAATAGAGACATGACTGCTGAATCATATACAAAAGCACTGCATAAGCACATACATGAGTGCATGGACCATGCCATCCCCAACAGTACCAAGATGCTATCCTCCAAAAAAAGGAAGCCAATCTGGTGGTCCCCTGCCATAAACAAACTCTACAACAGAAGAAAGAAACTGTTGCAAAAAAGAGTAAAATCCCATGTTTGCAGGAACTCCCTGGTTAGCCTCAGCAAGAAGCTGAGATCCCTCATAAAATCCTCCAAAGCTAGTTACGAAAATAAAATTGCCATGGATTCTAAAGTCAACCACAAAGTTTTCTACAGCTATGTCAAGAATCTCAATGGCAACACTCAGGTCTGCTCGGAACTACAGCACAATGGCACTACATTTACAGAACCAAGTGATATTGCTAACATCCTGGCAGACAGGTTCAGTGCAAACTTTACCCCCCCTCCTCCCAAAGGACCCATCTCCGTACCAGAAGATTGCATGGCCCCTGTAATCACAGACGCACAGGTAAAGACTGCACTCTCCAAAGCCAAGAACACAGCATCTGTGGGACCGGACAACATCCCAGGCTGTGTTCTGTACAAACTACAGAATGAACTGGCACTCTACCCAAGTACCATGTTCAACCATAGCCTCACTTCAGGCTTTGTGCCTATGGAATGGCGCAAAGTGATGGTTATTCCACTCCACAAAGGAGGTGCCACCACTAACCCTGGGAACTACCGCCCCAGTAGCCTGATGAGCCTGGTCTGCAAGGCCATGGAATGCATCATCCTGGAGCTTATAAAAAAGACATAGGTAACCCCCAAACTTTGGACCCCACTCAGTTTGGGTTTGTAAAATGTAGATCATGCCTCCTAAATCTGATTGACTTCTTCGAAGCAGTCACCAAAGCCATACACGAGGGTAAGGTGGTGCACGCAGCCTATTTTGACCTCGCCAAGGCTTTCAACATCATCTCCCACTGGTATTATAGATAAAATCGCTGGACTAGAAATAAATCCGTATGTGTCAAGATGGGTGGCCAACTGGTTCACTGGCAGAATGCATACAGTGAAAGTAGCGGATTCCAAATCTGACTTCAGACCAGGGACAAGCAGAGTACCATAGGGTTTGGTCCTGGGTCGTTCTCCTGTTCTGTATCTACTTCTCTGAAGTCCAGGCTAATACAGCTGGTCTCTGGCAAACGAAATTTGCAGATGATTGCAAACTAGGAGCCATAATAGATTTGCCTAAGGATGTGGATATTCTACAAAGAGGCCTCACTGAGACTGATGCTTGGTGGCAAAGTCATGGCCAAAAGCTCAATGCCAGGAAGTGCATTGTCATCCCCTTTGGGAAATGCACTGTACCCATGAACTACCACATAGCTGGTAGCGTACTAAACACTGAAAGTGTGATAAGAGAGATTGTGACACAGGTGGACAGTAGTCTCTCCTTTGATAATCACAGCGCCACAGTAGCCAGGAAATAATTCTGCATGGCACACCTCATCACAAAGGGTTTCTCCTCCAGAAAAAGAGAGGTCATCGTTCCTCTCTACTCATCCCTCATTAGACCCATTATAGAGTACAACGCCCCATTTGGCATGTACCTCGCAAGACATCTGCAACAACTAGAAAGGCCACAGAAATACCTCAGTAGGAGGATTACTGGCCTCAAACAGATGCCATAAGCAGACCGTCTCAAAAACCTCCAGCTCTACTCCGTCACATATCGCCTACTCAGAGGTGACCTCTGCCTAACATACAAAGCCATGTCTAACCCAGATCTGATGAACATGCTACACTTAAAGAAATCCCATTTTCTCCGAGCCACACACTCCAGGGACCTAAACCTTGTCACCACAATAAACAGAACATGCTGGAGGGATAGATTCCTGTCCCAGAGACTTCCCATGCTCTGAAACAGGATACCCATTCATTTCAAGCAGAGCTCCTCATAGCCCTCTTTAAGAGAAATCTTGACAATTGGATGGGAAACAAGAAATTCACCCCGAGGATCACTGCTGTGCCGCTGCTCGATAAGGGCACAAGAAAATAATTTTCTTGGGTGGCGAAAGCCAGGGAACCTCGTTTGGCTAGGCTTATATAGGCCCTGTGGCCGATAGCCTAGTACATACCTATGAACCTATGTTGCTGATTCTTACAAGTAGTGGTTATGTCATAAATGACATTTTCATTTCCCAGTATGTCTTAAAGTACCTATTGTTTTGTGGCGGGGTTTTTTTGGCTTTTATATTTCATTCAAAGATAAAATCAAGCAACAACACAATGAGTGTAATAAAAACAGTGCCATAACTAACCAGACATTTTGTATATGGTGCCCATTGCAACAAGGGAAAAATAATGTCATAGGATCATAGAAGGTTACTAGGCTAATGCTTCTGGGGTCCTTACAAGCCTAGCCAAGAGTTTATCCCCCCCAAAAAACCTCAGTCAGCAGTTGTTGCCACTGTCAGTGAGGGACACAGGTGGAACCCCTGGGACAGATTTGTGGTTTCCCATCCACTTGTCACGGTTGCGCTTGAAACGGGTCAGCGAGGTACTCTGTTTGACGTGTATGGGAAGTCTATTCCAGAAACGGGGCAGCCTCTGGGAGACAAACCTGTCTCTCCAGCAGGTTTTTTGGATGTTGCATATTAGATTCAGGCCTTTCAAGCGGGTAATGTGCGAGGAGTTAGACTTGCGGATATGGAGCATCTCTAGTAGGGCAGGGTCCAAGATTGCCTTGTTGGCGAGACATAGATCACCTCTTGAGCTATCTGTGCGATACTGAGTAGAGTGATAGTGATTTGAGCCTGTCCGCATAGGACAGGTGTTGGAGGCCATGGATTCTCTCTCTCAGGTATTTTTGTGGCCTTTTCAGTTGCTGCAGGTGTTTGGATAGGTACATACCAAACGGGAAGTTATACTACATTATTGGCCTAATGAGGGAGGAGTACAGATAGGTAATAACCTCCTTTTTTCTGGATACAATCCCTTTACTTATGAGCCAAGTAAAAGGCTTTTCTGACCACTGCCGCTACATGATGGTGGAATGTGAGATTGTTGTCAACCTGTGTACACAGGTCTCTCACTACAGGTTGTGTGCTTAGGGGGGTGCCATTAATGTGGTAATTAGTAGTGGCTGTGTTTTTGCCGAATGGTGTGATAGTACATTTTTTGCATTTGTTGGCATCAGTCATTTGTTATTATGAGACCCTCTTGCAGTATGTTAACATCATTTGGGGAGTCAGTGACAGCATCCAACTTAGTCATCCACAAACTTGGTCAGCCACAGGCCTTTTGTCTTTGCCTGGACCTCTAAGAAGTAGATGCCAAACAGTACAGGTCCCAAGACAGATCCCTCGGGAACACCACTAGTGACAGGTCTGCTGTCAGAGGTGGAGCCACCTATTTTGACCTTGTAGGTCCTATCAGTGAGCCAGTTGGCCACCCAGCTGATGAGACAGGGATTTACACCAAGTTGTATTAGCTTTTCGATGATGCCTGTAATAAGGCTGTGGTTGAATAGGGTACTGAATGGCGAAGCTAGTTCTTGCTGGAGGTGGTGCAGAATACAGTCTGGGATACTCTCCGGTCCCATGGAAACTGTGTTCTTTACCTTGGATAGGGCCTTTAATACTTGATCTACAGAGGTGGCGGACAAGTATCAGGGATGTTGATTGGGCCTTGGGGGGGGACAGGGGTGAAGTTTGCAGGTTGACTAAGCCAACAAGATTAGTGCAAGTGGTATTGTTAAGTACTAATTCGGAACAAACCTGGGCTTTGCCATGGAGATTCCTCACATAACTGAAGAAGGCTTTGTGGTTTTCCATTATTTTGGAGGCTAGTTTCAATTCATAATTGGCTTTTCAAGGGTTTCACTAGTGATCTACTTTGCTTGTTGAGGCTAAGGAAGGAGTTTTTCCAATTTAGAATTTCCTTTTTACCCATGGACAACAGTTTCTTCCTTTTGTTGTAAAGCCTGTTGATAGAGGATGTCCACCAAACAGGTATGTGTGAGGAGCAGATTTTAGTTCTGTTAGGTATGGCTGAGTCCATGCAGTTGTACAGGGTGCTTGAATTATGCACTGGCGTACTGTTTAGCATAGTTGTCTGCATCCTCTGAGGGAGGTGGTGGTGTGAAGCTACTGATACCCTCTCTTTGGAGGTTGAACTCAGTTTTTGAGAAGTCTTTTTAGCCTGGTTATGGCTGGGGGGGGGGGGGGGGTTGGGTGGGATAGAAACTTCAACTGAGACAATTTGATCTCACCAAGGAAGAACTTACTGTGGGGGTGGTCGCTCATATTGGTGAGACCGAAGTCCAGAATGTTATCCTTCCTTGTGGGGGATGACACAAGCTGGTCTAGTGCATTAGAATTGATGAAGTCAAAGAATTGATGGGTGAGTGCATTAGTGCAGGAATAGTTCACCCAGTCTATGGTGGAGTAGTTGAAGTCACCAAGGATCAGGCTGTTAGGGGGTTCCTTGATGGAGTCATGTAGGTCCAGGTAGGAGGAGTGGGTGTCCTAAGTCAAGGAGGGGGTCTCTAGCTGGCTATAACTTGGATGGGTGTCTTGCCAACTGTCAGTTTCACCTGGGGTAGTTCTTGTGTGTCATAGGTTCATAGGTTGGTTCATAGGTTGGTACTGAGCTATCTGCCCGAAGGCATATATTAGCCCGGCCACGTTATGCGGTATTCACCGCCACTTTAGTAGTTCCCTAGACCCTTGTACTAGCAGCTAAGTACCCTTGGCCCCTATCTAGTAGTGCTGTTGGTGTGATCCCCGGTGTGAACTTTCTGTTACCCATCCACTCATCAAGGTTCCTCTTGAAGAGTGATAGTGAAGGGGCTCTATCTTATGTAGATCGGGACCCTGTTCCATAGTAAGGGAAGTCTCTGCGAAGGGAATTTATCCCTCCAGCATGTTCTATTCATTGTTGTGTTGAGGTTTATATCCCTAGAGCGTGTAGCTCGAGTAGATTTGGTTTTGCTAAGATGGAGCATGTTCAATTCTGGGTTGGACATGGCTCTGTACGTTAGACAGAGATCGCCTCTGAGAAAGCGGTATGCGACAGAGAACAGTCTTAGCTTTTTCAATCGTGCTGCATAGGGCAACTGTTTGAGGCCAGTAATTCTCTTGGTTAGGTACCTCTGTGGTCTCTCCAGCTTCTGGAGATGTCTAGCCAGTTACATTCCAATTAGTGCATTGTACTCAATAATGGGTCTGATGAGGGAAGAGTAGAGGGGCACCATTACATCCTTAGATCTTGATACGAACCCTTTCATGATCAGATGGGTCACATAGAAGGATTTTCTAACCACTTTGGCAACATGGTTATCAAAGGAAAGCTGGCTAACCAGTATGGAGGTGTACTTGCCTTTAATGAAGTCAGAGATTCCGCTCCCCTTAGTTTTCCCAACCTTATTTTGGGGTCAGAATGTGTGTGGAATGAGGTATAGCCTGGTAAGGCAGGGGTGCTCTCCGCAGCCTTGAACCTAGATTCCATGACTGCACAGATGTCAGCATCTTCCAGTGTGAAGAGAGCCTCCAGTGAGTGCATTTCTAGGTTGATTCCTAGTGTTAAGCAGCATGACGTTCCGTTTGCTTTTTGACAGATCTTTTATCTACTTTATCTACTTTTATCTAAGACAAATGTCTATCCTTTTACCTAATCATCTGCTTACATTGGGGAAAAAAAACACTTTCTGAAATTCAAGCAGTGAAGAAAATGTATATGAATGTTTAATCGATTTTTTTTTGTCTTCTGTCTTTGTCTATTTCATTTTTTCATTTATTCTTTGTAATATTGTTACTTAGCATAGTTTGGAGCTTATCTCCCCGGGCCTCCACTGAAAATGGACATGTATCTAGTTGGACTAGCCCAGTCAACAAATGTAAGATAAATAAATAAATACATTTTATGTTGGAAGATTTGTCTTTAGGACATTGCCTAAAAAAGGCACAATGGGGAGGCAAGAGCCTTGGCCAGAATCCAGAATCCCAGGGATGACAGGTGGAGGCCATCCCTGGCAATATATCGAGGCGTGTCATCCATGTCATCCCAGGCAGACCGATACTTTATCCCCTTGGAATGACATGAGAAACTAAGCCAATTGTTGAAGTCAATTATTTTTTGTTGGTGGTATTCTTGGTGAAGGTAGGATGCTGCTTAGAGCTAGAGTCATAGTTGCCTGCGACACACACTGTGAGAGCTCAATCATGTCTCTCTTCAAGTTTCAAGTCATTCACACCAACCTGGACAATGACAAAGTCATACCTGTACCTGTTGTGGAGAGACTAAAGTGTGCATGTGATGTGGTGCATTTTGGCACCTGACAGACTACTCACCATGACCTTCTCCTTGTCGAGCCTGGTGAGGGTGACATCTGTGTGTCTCACAATTGAGTCACCAATGACTAGTACGTTTGGTTTATTGTTATGCCTTATGGATAGTGTTTGTGAGACACTGGTGTGTTGTCTGATATATGTGATGTGTTTGGTGTTGTGTGTGGAATGTTTGTGAGTGTGATTTGGAGGTCTATGCTGTTTAGGCAAGTTTTTATTGAGGACCACTGCATAGGTGTGTGTGTGTGTTGTGTTTAGTTATGTGATGTGGGTGGTGTGGTGTTTGTGCTGGTAATCTCCTTTTTGTCATGAGTACTGACTGTGACGCGAGAGAGCATGGATTCCAAGTTACTGATGAAGCATTTCTCACAAGTAGATGAATTATGTGCTAGAAGAAGAGGGCTGTCAGTGAACATGAGTTAGTTGCTACACTGTCTCAGTTTACCTATGTCGACCAGGCTGTCAAGAGAAACTGATGGGAATTGTCCAGACATAGTGTTCTGAATACTTCGGCAGACTTCTGGAGAGAGGGTTTTTATATGGGTTTGTCCACAAGAGTGTAGACCACAAAAACCTTCTTAAATGTAAAATAACTGGCCTGAAGCTAAATTTCCAAAACTAAGAGGCTTAGAATAACAGATAAATGTAATCAGGCTACTAACAAGCAGAAGTAAATGCAGCAGAATAAAAGCACTTGAACACTTAAGAGCAAGCAAAATAAGGTAATAAAGTAGGACGAACACAATTACAGTAAAAGCAGCTAATAAAGTATATTTTTTGTTAAGTGCAGAAGGAGAAAACGGAAGATAATTCAAAATTAAGAAACTAAAGGGGTTGGCCTTCCCAAATGCTCTCTCTGTAACACAGTAGAGTGAGCTGAAGAGATGGGACTGGGAGGAGTGTCTAAAATAAAACTTAAAACAGGGGTGGGTAGTTTCAAAGCCACCAGGTTTAAGATTACAACAACACTTTGTTTAAAAATACAACAACACCTTGGTGGGGAAAAAAAGAAATGCAGGCAAAGACCAGCAATATTCAGTCAAGCAATTAAACAAATGCAGTACAGATTTGTTAATAAAATGCCGACAGAGACCAGCAATATTCAGTCAAGCAAATAAATAAATGCAGTACAATTTTGTTAATTATCACAGAAACGGATCAAGTGCAAAAAAGTATACTTATATCAGCTTTGTATATCCAGTTGGTTATAGAATCAATCACAGCCAGCTACAAGGAAACAGCTCTGATACTGATCACAATCTTGCAGAAATGTAACTCTTTATACCAGTAGTATAAAAGAAAAGTTAGACCCTCAGGCAATCAGATAAACACAAAAAGCTGTTGACCAGTAGCTCACACCTTGGATGGGCTGGCTTCACAGAATGTAAATCAACCCCCACTGTGAAACCAGCTGGCTTTGAGCTCAAGTGCTGCACTAACCATTAGAAACAAAATGTAGACAGAGACCAGCAATATTCAGTCAAGCAAATAAATAAATGCAGTTCAGTTTTAACTATTACTAAAACAGATCAAGTGCAAAAAATTATACTTATATCAGCTTTGTATATCTAGATGATTATAGAATCAGTCAAAGCTAGCTACAAGGAAGCAAGTCCTTAAGAATACAAATTATTCAGTGCAGTTAATTGGCCATATTCTAAGAAAAACTGGTATTAAACTCATTTTGGTATTTCTACTAATGAACAATTAAAGAGAAGTGCTCAAACTTTCTGTAGAGGTAATGGGCTAAAACCATTCAATATATCCATACTTGTGGCACTCTTCATCTGTTTCTACTCGCTTTATGTATTCATTTACTGGTATGGGTGTCTCTGTATGTCCCCCAGTATAGCCATTTCTCTGTTAAATCTTGCGTCCTTCTTCCCTACCCGACTGACATTCCTTTAAATCCTCAACAGTGGCTATAGCACACTAGAGAATAGGTATATGGTTTATATCTTGCCAAGGAGTATGGCAGCTAGCCAGCTTTCAAAACTTCAGGGCACCTTCCACACACCCAAACCAATAGGCAGCTCAAGCTGCCTAACTTCTTCTTTCGGCTTTTCCCAGTAACTCCAGTCTGCTAATGATTGGCAGTGGATTTTTATGGTGCCGAGTTGCCAGCCCAACCTTAAAAGAAGGCACACCCATTCCTGCACACACCTACCTGCATGTCTTTAATGTCACTCAACCGTGGGGAGGACATGCAGACTCCAGACAGAAGGCTCTCCAGCCGAGGATCGAATGGGAGAACCTCTTGCTGTGAGGCAACAACGCTAACCGCTGCACCACCACGGCCTAACAAGTTGCCAAAAAGACTGGTATTGGATGCCAAGTCCATCAGAGCTTTCCTGTCTCTGAAGAGAGCACTCCTCTTTGGGCTTTTGAGGTTCGATGGTCAGCTTATAAACTTCTGCTTTTAAAATTTGTTAATTTATCTTACTTTCCTGGTTAGGAAAGTTATATTTTAACTATGAATTTGTATTCTAACAGGCTGTCATGTGACCTAACTGTCATTTTATACCAGAGCATACATTTTTCTGTCAAGTTAAAAGTTGTTAAAAACAGTCACTTCTTTTTCTGTGAAGAAGTCACATTTATTTTACTTTTTGGTGCAGCAAAATGCACTAAAATGCTTTTTACTTTGTTTTTACTGAAAAAAGTGTCATTTTGGGACTGAAATTTTACTGAAGTTTGCTCCTTAGTTTCCTGGGGAAAGAGTCACCGTTTTTGGCTTGACCAGAGAACAAACTACTGGTTCCACGGTCAGTCCTTCTTCAAGCCACAAAAAGAAAAAGTTAAGAAAACAGCCTTTGCCACCATAGCAGGTTATCAGTTTGCCTCATCTGCAGGTGAGTGACTCTGCTGTGGCCAAATCTGGTTCCTTAGACTATTCATCTTTTTCCCTGGATCCCTCTGGTATAACATCTACAGCCACTGTGGACTAAGGGTTAGCCACATCCTGTGCAGCATTTGGCATCCCCTCAGTGGGCAAGGAAGAGCCACTATCGTCTGTCTTGGGAGAAGAGGCATGAAAGACTCCCTTGTTCAGTCAGACTGTTGCGCCTATCCCAACCCAGTTTTTTCCAATGTATTCCAGCTCCATCTTGCCTATTGTCTGTATCCCTAATTGCAGTCTTCCCTGTTGGCAGAATCTCCTTTCTCCATTCCCATGTTGGCTTAGTTCTTAAAATACTTTCTGCTACTTTATGAATATAATATTCTTTATAGTTATTATTCTCCTTAAGGATCTGCATCCAGAATCCCAGTCTCTCCTTGTTTCTTGAGCCCCCCATTTCATCATCATCATCATCCCTTTCCACTTTGAATTATATATTTCTGCTTGAGCTATGTGTAAGAAGGAGCCTTAACTGTGTAGCTGTGAAATACCCCTTCAAGTCATGTGATCCCAGACCACCTTGTTCTATTGGAAGGATCAGCTTGTCCTACTTGACTCTTGCCCTATTCCCCTCCCAGGTAAAGTTTTTCAACTCTTTATTAATTGCTGTATCTACATCTTCTCTGGTTGGTAAAATATGCCTGACCTATGTATAAAACTAAAGGGGCTAAAACATTTTCACTGCTTGTATCGTGCCATTCATGTCCATAAAACAGAGCTCCCAATTTCTCTTTTTTTGTATTATATTTTTAGTCTCTTCCCACATATCCCTATCAGCTGCCATAACAGCATTCTTTTTAACCCATACTCCTAAGTCTATGTCTCCATAAATATGTCTATTGCTGAACCAATCCATGTGTGGGTACATAGTTTACAGCTCTTTCCTTAGTTTATCTTCATTAATTTTGTATCCTGAAAAGACCTGAAACAGTCTCTGAATGTTCCACAATACTGAAATGCCCTTTTCTGGTTTTATCGGGTATAAAATATCATCTGTATATAAAGCCAGCTTTTCTTGATTACCATACCAATTATAGCCTTGAATTTCTGAGTTCCTTATTTTCTTTGCCAGTGTTTCTAAATGTAATGCAAATACCAAAGGAGAAAGAAGACACTCCTGCCTGGTTCCTCTGCTCAAACAGAACTTATCAGAGAGGAAACCCCCCAACTTCAATTTTCACCTCTGATCCCTAATATAGCCTCCTAATCAACCTTATAATTTTATTAGGGAATGCAAATGCTTCTATTGCCATACTCAAAAAAAATCCCAGCTTACTCTTTCAAATGCTTTCTGTGCATAAAGACCATCCAACGACAGTGGAATTTTCTTGTGTTCTGCTTCCCTCTGTGTCATCATTGTTCTATTAATGTTGTCAAATGTTTGCTTCCCCTTCTCAGAACCACTATCAGTTCTGGCACCACCTTTGCCATTCTTTTAGCCATTATAGACATAAACATTTTATAATCATGTTTAGAATTGAAATGGAACTGTATGAAGCTGGATCTGATGGATTTTTACCATCTTTAGGAATTAAAACCAGCACATCTTTCTTCCAAGATGTTGTGCTTCTCCTCTTTGTAAAATACTGTAAACAAAACTTTCCAGATCTTTATCACTTTCTTCCCCTTGTAGTTTACAAACATCCATAGGAATGCCATCTATTATTTATTTATTTATTTAAATTTGTTGACCGGGAGTGTCCGACTGGACGTAGGTCCATTTTCAACAGAGGCTCGGGGAGAAAAGCTCCACAGTTAAATAAACAGGCAGTAGTTACATTAGATTACATAGTGATTATCAATTTAACATAGCAATTACTTACAACATATTTACAGATGAAGAACATAGTACATCAGTAGACAACTAGAATCTTTATCTGTGAAGTACATAACAGACATTAACAAATGTCACAATGAGAAGTTTATTTTTCCTGGAAACTTTCCATTTCTGTCTCATCTCCTCCGATCCTAGCTGTTAGTAATTCAGCTTCATCTTCCTTTAACCGTAACATATTTAGTTCTTACATAAGCATTTCCATTTGTACTTTTTACTTGATTTCCACATTTGTGTGATTTATACAGCTTTTTATAAACTTTCTGAAATATTTCTAATACCGCTAAGCATCTCTGGTTACTTTTCTTGTTATAGGCATCCTAAGCTTGGCAACAACCTTTTCTACTTTCTGATGCCGTAGCCATTGTGCACTTTTGTGCTCTGGAGTTATTATTAAAAAAACAGTTGCATAATAGTCTTTCTAAACTCAAGCATATTATTGAGGTAGTCCCTTATTTTCTCTTTAGCACTCTGCAGTTGCAACTCTTCATGTTCTTTGATATCCCCCCCCATTCTGCAATACTTTAACCTTTGTCAGTACCTCTAAATCATTTGTTACTTCTTAAGCATCTTTTTCTTTTATTTCCATCCTGTTATTAAACTGTACTTTAATTTTTTTCCACTCCCTAGTAACATTTTCTGAAGAAATTTCTGTCTTCCCTAATAACTGCTGAATAATCTCCACTACCCATTATTTAAATTCCTCTCTGTTTAAAAGATAGGTGGGGAAGCACCACTCTCTCATTTGTATTTCATTACCCTGGATTTTTATTTTAGTTTTTAGTGATGGTGCATGATCTGAAATAGTTACTGGATGCACATCAAAACTTTCAATTAAATGCACATGTTCCTGTGAAATATAATTTCTGTCTAGGCTTGCTTTGAGAAATGATATGTAAATTGTTTACAAATTCCTACTACTGAATTCAAATCTTCCATACCAGTTATTATTTTTTTTAATTTCTTCAAAAATCTACCCTCTTTTGTTTTCTTTTCCCTTCTAGGGTCCCCAGAATACATCCTGACTGTTGCAAATGAAATTCCAGTCACCACTTACAAGTAATATTCCCTGCTGAAAGCTGATTATTTCTCCCAGAATTTTCTTTAGCTCCATTGTAGCAGTCTTATTTGGAATATAAATATATCCAGTCTAATGCTTTTCCCTTGCCAGTAGCAGCTTATTACTACCAATTTACCAATGTTATCTTTTTTTTATCTTCTGTCACTATTGGAGGTCCTTTCACAGTTAATATAACCACTCCAATTTTCATTTGCTCCAGATATTTCACTGAATAACCATCCTGAAATCCTTTTTTTTTTTTTTTTTTTTTTTTTTTCAAATTCACATTTCTTTCCAAATGTGTCTCCTGCAGTATGGTGATTAACACACTCCATTTTTTTTAAATATAGTTGACTACTCTTTCTTTTTTGTATATATCTGTGAGACTACTCACATTTAAAGATAATGTGCAAAGTGTTGTCAATATTATAAGAAGTTATTATTCCCACCTGTTATGTTTAACAGCTTTTAAAAAAAATGTCTAGTTTTGTGTTAAATGCATAAACTAATATTTGGCAGGTTAATCTTTTGTACAGTTGTTTCTTGTCATATCCATTTCAATCTGTGTTGCATCGTACAAGACTTTTTTTAATGAAAACCCTCATAAAATACCCACAGAACCTATTCACTTAATTCAAAAACACAAAAATATGCATATCTTCATATAATGAAGTTTATCCCTCCAAATAGGAGCTGTTATACCAGATTGGCAACCACACACACAGTCTTGAATTGACCTGTAATGAAGGTTATCCATGCTAAGATGAGTGGTACAACCTATGCTGTTTTTCCTTTTATCTTTATTCCTTTCCTAGATGTAGAAAACAATTTGAATGCTTTCAGAAAACATTTTTATTTTTACTACCCTTATCAATTTGTATGCATAGAAACATGAGAACCAGATATACACACTTTCCTTCCACAACAAACTTCTCATGTTGCACTATGAACATTTATTTGCTAGAGCAAAACTTTTTATTACATGTAGTGTTTTTTATTTACTTGCTTTCTGGTAATCCAAGGGCCTTAATCCAGTCATTCAAACATATCTGCTTTACTTATATCATGCTCTTTTGTCCAGGATTTTTTCTGTTTTTATATTGCAGTCCCTACATTTCTTAAAACTGAGCAAGAAGAAAGAAAGAAGGAAGAAGGGACACCTGCTTACTTCAGAACCACTGTCGCACAAGAAAGTCACTGAAAAAGTTTTACTTTATATTATGCAGTATATGTCATGTTTTATAAAATTAATGTTAAGAAACAAAAATTATTTTACTTACAGTTATGTCTTTCCTTCCTCTTCCCCTCTCCTTTAATGTTCTTCCAAACACTAATGACTTGCAGCAGGGTAGTTGCTTTGGAGTGTCCTACAAGTTCAACAATTTCAAAAAAGTTCAGTATTTCCAGATTTTCTTGTTCTGCCATATTTCATAAATGTAATTGCTTTGTAATACCACATGTATTCATTAATTTCTGAATAGCTGGCTTTCTTCCTGTTGATCTCCATCTCCCAACTCCAGTCTGTGGTTCATTTCTAACAAACTCTGGTTTCTTTTAGTTAATTCCTGTGCTTTCGTTTTGCCTCTCAATCATTTTCCTTTGGAACATTAGAAAAGATCTCACTGGCATAGTCTCCCTATGAGCTTTATTATCAGAAGAATAAAGCAGAATCCGCTTCTGTTTGATAGCTAACTTGCTGTTGGACAAACTTTTATATTTCCTGCCTGGCATGTTCTGCTTCAAAAAATGACACTGACACTCCACGAAAAAAATATTATGAAGATAGCTGGTTATGGCAACTTGAATCTCGTATCTGGTTCCTGACATTTCTCTGATTGCTGGAATAAATTTACTCCTTTTCTGCCTGGTGTACAGTGAATAATCATTTTCCACAAACACTCTACTGTCTCCAGTGTTTAGTACTTTTTCCTTCTGCCATAATTTTGTCAGAGTCAACTCTTTCTTTCTGCTGGTAGGATTGCATCTTTACTATTAAAGGTCTTGGCTGCTATGTCATGGCCAGGTCTGGAGCATGCATACAATGTGCTGTTTCAATTAACAGTTCCTGCTGTGGAATACCAGTTCAGTTCCTTATTTGTGCTTTCATAAAATTAATATAGTGTGTTCCATCCAGTTATTCTGGTACAGCAGAAAATCTCACATTTTCCCTGTGTGCTGTGTCCTCTAATTCCACCATTTTTTGAAACATCTCTTCTTGAACAATCTCATACTTAGCCAGGCTTTTGTTCATGTTGATCTCTGATTTTTGCAGTTTTATCAGCTCATCTGCATATCTGTTTAAAGCTTCTTCGACTTTTTCCAGCCTTTGTTATTTGAGTTGGTGTACTCCTTTAATGTTATTTTAATCAGCTCTGAGCATGTTTCACTTATTGTTTCCTCTTGATTACTGTAAGCCATGTCTTGTGCCAAAACTGGAGCTTGAACTGTTTTTTGCGGACCTGCTGCGGGATACTTCCCAGCCAGTGTTTTCTCCTCAGCTTTTGTAATTGATTTCTTTCGGGTATTCTGAATTTCTTTTTTGCTGGCATGCAGGCAGTGCGCTTACTACCTAGTAAATGAAATTTACTCTAGAAGACAAATTCACCGTCTTTCCTGAGTTTCCGTTTTCACACTGAGTGAGCTGAAATTAAGCTGTTGCGCAGTGTGCAGCCATCTTGGAAGTCCTTGGAATGCTTATTTTCTAAGCACCTTCTATAAACAGTGGAAATAATAAACCAACAATGAAAACTGCAAAATGAGATATCTATAACCAAATTAACATTCTGAGAAAAACTTAAATATAGACTGGAAAAAATGGTTTATATAGTAACAGTCCCAAAAAGACTCCCCTACTGAATCCAGGAGCCTGAAAGACCAAGGATGGCTATGCCTGTAACTGGGAGACTTAAATTGATTTGCAGGATACCAAAAGTAGAAACCACGAAAATGGAAGGGAAGACTGTCACCCATGTGATACTTAGAAATCTCCCATCCCATGGTGGGAACAGAAGCGATGATTACTGCACAGCTGGTGAAACAACTGAAAATTGGAAATTTGAAAATAAGTTTTGAAAGAGCAAATAAAAGTACATGAGTAGAAAAGAATTGTGTTGCTAAGCTGCCGAAAAGCCTGACAAAATGTCTGCTGAATGAAAGAATAATGGCAATTTTGTACATCATGACCAGCAAATGTAGAGTACTGCAAGTAATTCATAAGTGTTCATCAAACACCACAGCCATAGATGAAGCAAGAAAAACATATACCCTGCAATCATCCAGCCCCATAGCTATCCCCAAAGTAGTGAAAAATGCACAATGCAGCATGTACAGGAAAGGGCACATGGAGAATTGCAGGAGTAAGAAAGGAAATTGTTGTGAAGTAGTACACAAGTCCCAAAACAAATAACTGTGTAGAACGCACACACCATTGCAGTAGTAATGAACTGAAAGCAAAACATGTTTTCCAAAAGGCAACAGTTGTATGAGGAAGTAGGGGAGCCTTTTTGGGATTGTTACATGTTTACCTGTTTCGCCCCAAACCATCCACATACCTGAAAAGCAGGGAGAGTTGAGAAATAGGCAACTGTCCATAAGCAGCAATGATGACATAGTAAGCAAGGAAAGCCAGTATAAAACCTAAGCATCCATAACTGTCCAAATATTAGCAGAATGTCAACAGTTATTCCTCTTATTATTAGTCTAGTTCCCTGAAATATATTTTTCATCAAAGCCATTGCAGATTGATGTCAATATATAACAACATACATTTGAGTGTCTGACTTAATATCCTTCAAAAATACCATGCTAATGCAAAAATATAACGCCTGCAACTCCCTAAGTTATTAACTGCAATATTTAGATTGTCACCATCATCATGGCCTTATGTCCCCCTATAATTATTAGCTGTGTCCAGATGTATTGCTTGTAGAGGTTGAGAGGTATGACCATAATCCAAACCCAATAAACAACTGTTAACAGGTCAAGCATGAATGTGAGACTATAGGCACAAGGTACACGCAGTTTTAGCAAACATATGAAACAGTAAGAAAACACTTTTTACTACTAAAGGAAGATATGCAGTAGCTTGCAGTGAAGTATGTTGCAAGTTGTGCACTTCCACATGTATCTCTGGATAATGAAATGGTGACAACACAAAAGAAAAGAAGCAGAACAGTGTTATTGCACTTGTCTGTAACATGACCACACATCAGGTGCAGAGACATATACCCTCCCCAATAAGGAGACGACCACTTGGCAAATTGCGCATAAAAGAACTTACCAAACCGCATAAGCAGGGAATTGTGCTAATTACAAATCCAAGTGGAGTAACACACACAGGACAAAGTTATGTTGTTCTGCCTTTCATGCCTAACTTTATTCCAGGTGACAATGCCAAAAATGTTTGGGCCAGCTGCACTAGACAAACTCTGAACAAATATCCACAGAGTGCCCCACAAAAAAAACAGTCCTGTGACTCTCCTGAACTACAGTGAGCATAGGAATTGATATATCCCATTAGCATGGTGTCAGCTGACAAAATACATCCCTTTGACACAGAGGCCGTGTCTTGTCAACATAATGCCCATATTCAAACTGTGAACAGGCAGTGGTTTGTATCATGGTGACGTGACAACTGTAGAAAGCAATTTCATGGACAATCTCATCCAAAGTAGAAATGCAAATGGTAAACCAACTGAGGAACACAGCGAGCTACCATGACTCCATTTCCCAAACACATACATGGCATGGCTTATGGAAAAGTATTGATCAGTGATTGGCCAAAAAAAACATTGAGGCAAACAGACTGGCACACCTGTGAAGTCTTTGCACACTACTGTATTTCTTTCTAAATAAGACCTAACCAGAGAGTAAGGCGTAGCGTGGTTTTTCCAGGGTGTTCATAATATAAACTCTACCCCAAAAATAAGCCCCAGTTAATATCATCAACAACACATAACGGACGTGTTGAATTGTAAAATAATATTATTGACACCCATTGACTGAGGTTATCGTACTCTGTTCACCTTTTTCGGATCATTCGGTCACCCAAATTCTTCTCTTTGCAGAAAGTCGTAAGACTCTTTCACTGGGAGTCCTCCACGATTCTTACTGTAACCCTAATCATCACTGACACTTGACGGTTGAGATCCTTGGCCTATAAACCCATGCAGGTGTGCTTTGATCGGTCAAAGTACAGACATGCGTGAAACGCGTGCTCATGGTAACGAGCAGTTGTGGTAGTGTCTTCTCTTCATAACCGGTGCCATTTTGTGTTCCCACTCCGGTCGCATAAGTCTTCAATTAGCCCCCCCCCCCCCCCCCAGACAAGATGAGTGCAAAAAAAAAAAAGAGCTATTCCGTTGAGTACAAGAAAGGAATCGTGGAGGACTCCCGGGGAAAGAACCTGACGGCTTGCTGTAAAGAGAAGAAGTTAGATCTCCGAATGGTCCGAAAATGGCAAGCAGCGTACGTTAACCTCAGTCAACAGGCTGATGAGGGAAACGCTAAGAAGTGTAAGTGTGGATCAGGTCGGCAACCATTATTTCCTGAGCTTGAAGACATCATCTGTGAGTGGATTGCTAACAGGAGAGCAAAGGCTGTGGTTGTACGCAGGGCTGATATTCAAGCATTTGCCCTTGCAATAGCACCACAGTTAGAAATATCTCCAGAAGAATTCAAAGCATCACAACACTGGCTGGATGGCTTCCTTCAGCGATATGAACTGTCTGTAAGAAGTTCAATAACACTTTTCAAGCTGGAAGATACTGAAGTTATTAAACGTGCACTTGCGTTCAAGTCCTTTGTTGATGGCATTGACTTTTCTAAATACCAACTCTCCAACATGATTGCTATGGATGAAACTGCAGTGTTTATAGGCCAAGGATTCAAACAACAATTGATCAGAGCGGTGCCTTGTCAATCTACATTCCCTCCACTGGTTACGAGAGTGCACTTGTTACCTGTATTTTGGCAATTCATCTAGATGGAAAGAAAACCCCACCTCTTACCATTAGTAAGGGCAAGAAAGATAAGACTGAATGTGTTTCAGGCATTTACATTCTTGAAACAGAAAAAGCCTGGTGCATGCAAGCAGTTATAAGGAAGTGGGTCGATGTAACGCTGCCACTTGTTTTGAAAGGTGGTGAAAGAGGTCTGTTGGTCTGAGATTCAGCCAGCACTCACCTAGCTAAAGAAACGAAGAAATTCCTAGCATGGAGGAGAATAGATCAAATAGTGATTCCTGCAGGAATTACTGCCTATCTCCAGACTCTTGATATTGCAATAAACAAGCCATTCAAGGGACCATTTGTGCATGGAACTCAATGACTACATTGAAAATAGAATGGAGAGAAATCAGCGTGGAAACTTTGTGAAGCCTAGCCTGCAAGAGGTTGTGACTTGGGTGAAAAATTCATGGAATAAAATCACTGACAGCTGTGTTGCCAGTGCACTATGAGCAGGCTACTTGGGCAAGCAATGCTCATTTAAGGAGAGCTGTATTGCTAGGCATGGCAGACTGGGGCCAATGGTGCTACAGGAAATGGAGTCGCAAGAAATTCAGGCTGAAATTCAGGGGTTGGACACTTATGACAATGTTCCAGAAGAAGATGACATGACTGTATTTGAATAACTGTGAAAGCCAAGGTGCAGATATTCTGGAGGTGAAATGTTTGTTGCACTGTTTATGTAGAATTCTCACACAACTGTCAACCCGTTATTAGAACTGTTGTCCAATAATAGAAAAGTACGAAATAAATGTCAATTTGTGTACATGAATAAATGTCAATTTTTGTACATGAAGAAATGTCGATTTGTGTTCATTAATAAATGTCAAGTTTTGGGTCTTTGTTAAATGTTCGAACATCCAAAATGTCAAACATTACATGGTCGAGACCAAATGTTCAACATTTGGATGTTAGAACATCAAATAAAAAAAAGTAAAAAATGAAAAAAACACTAACAGTGTAGGCAGGGGGGCAAACTCCCCTGCGGCCCCACACTCCCCCTCTTATATATACCAACTCTGAGACCGCACTTCAGTGCAGAAAAGGGAAATTCTCCCTATCTGCACTGTACGGCGCCATTGAAAATCAATCTTCAAACACTTAAAATTTCGAACGTTCGAAATTTTGAGCGTTCGAAGATTTGTCAGGTACCCCAAGTTTTGTACATGAATAACTGAATAAAGGTAGATTGCTGTATGGTGTGGTTAAATAAGGCATCCCCTGATAATAAGCCCTAATGCGCATTTCGCCGGGAGAAAAAATATAAGACCTGGTCTTATTTTGAGGGAAATACGGTAGTCACTTGCCACCCACCACCCAGTCACTGAAAACATAGGAAGTACACTCGTGTCAAGTCAGCAAATTCATTGGTATACAATGAAATGTGTATCACAAATGAAGGTGATGTGCAATGGCCCTGAGATATTCCTGCACTCTATAGGTGTGATGCTATGCTACCACAGCAATCAGTGCATCATTAAGCTTGGTCCACCTTTGTCGCTTTGTAGGGGGTGGTAGACCATGCGGAATGGACTTGTGTAGTCTTTCCACATTACCCTTTTCATATGTTATCATCTTCAGGAGTTCCTGCAGGCCAACATGATGGGGCAAACGGACCTGAGGTGCCTGTGCCAAGCTTCCATACTGTTTTGTGTAAGCAGGAATACTGCAGCTCTGAGTTTGTACAGTTTACAAAACATAGGTGGAAAAGGTGGTGGCATCCTCTGGGCACATTGTGTGTGTGTGTGTATCATACCTTTGGGAATGATCCCTCATATAGTTGTCATGAAACCATTCTAAAAAGGGGTATTGCCTCATGTGAGCAATGCTTGTGGAGAACATCATAGGCGTCGGATATGTACCCATGTAGAAGGAATGCCAATGCTAACATGTCCTTAACCTCCATCTGGAATGCTGGTACACCTGCATAATGTAGGCACAGTTCCATCGATTGTATCCTGCTCCAAATGATTTGTCCCAAGTGAAAGTGGCAGGCATATTGGTGTGCATTAGGGAATGGATCCCTGACCGCATTAACTTGAGCTCTATTAAAATCCATGATTACATGCTGTGACTGTAGATCAACTCCCAAACCCTCTGCTAAGCATATTGCATCATTAAATAAATGGTTGTATGCCACCCGATATTTGGATCACATCAAGCAATACATAAGAGGTCCAGACAGCATGACGTCACCTGTTCCAAGCTGTCCATGTATGGTATATAAGGCTGTTGGCACACAACTGTGTGTGTAGAGAATGTCCCATCCATCACCCTTAACTAACTCTGTTCCAGACAATTGATATTGCCCTCAGTGGTCAGCGAACACATTGTGTATCTTTCTCCCTGTGTATATCTGAAGTTGCCCTCCCTCAGTGGTACATCCTCGGTAGTCATATCCTGCAGGTTGCTGATAGTTCCTCCCTTAGCTGTGTTGTTTTTATGTCTGGTATATGCCATATGATTTGCTGTAGAGCCTGTATATGTGACAGTTGCTGCACTGTTTCCCCATCAGCAGTCTGTGCACATCTTTCTGTAATCCTTGCTGGTGTATCAGTGCTGTCAGCAGCCTCCCTTCAAATTTACTACCGCAAATGTACAGCTGAAACCTCCTCTGGGCAGGGTGTATTGTGATGTGCAACACTCCTCAACAATGTTGTAATTGTAATGGCACATCCTTTGCAATGATAGGTTATCTTCCATGCACATGCCCAGTATGACCGCATTGGTAGCTGCAACCTTCTAGCAGGAACATTGATTTCCCCTTGTGACTTGCAGCTGTATGACATATCATCCCTAGCAGGCCAGGTGTATTTACATTTTCAAAACTACTGCCTTCGTCATCTATAGACATGTTTTCATGACAATGAACTCGTTTTACACAGCCTCCTAATTGTAAAGCTACTGCTAAGGACAGACAACACTCCATATAGAACAATCATAGTAATAACATATGGTAGGTGGTGCCTTGCATACATAACACCTGCCATTTGGCATTTTGCATGCTGGGATTTAAATAGATATGGCTGTTTCAGCTACAAACAGTTGGACTCATTCTAACACTTCTGTGGTGTTTGCAGAGGCAACCTTCCATGGTAGAATCTCCCAGAAACAAGTCATTTAATATGGACCATATGGTGACAGTCCAATCTAACACAAAACTCTGCTTCAGAAGTGTGACACAGCTCAAGTTCAATCCAGCTGTCAGCCTCACAATAAAAAATAAATTACACTACAACTAGTTTTCAAATGAAAAAAACAGAACAGTTTCACTTGTTGGTATTCCTAGTGATACAGTCAAATGTTAGACCTGATAGTAATTGCTAACAGATGATCCTTAGTCATTAGTGTGAATATGTAGGGTATTGCCAGCTATGCCAAAAGTAGGCAGTGGATGTGTAACACATGGCAGCACAGCTAGCTGGAATTTTAAGAATTGTATCTCATCTGTATATCAAACTGATTTGGGCAGATGTTTGTGTTGAAAATGTATTTGTTGAGTTGCTTTGTTAAAAATGTATCAATAGTGTGCTCTGCTGGGCAAAAAAGGAGGCGTGCATGCATTATTGTGGCTGTTTAAATGTGTGTGTTTTGATAGAGGATACTGGAAGAGAAAAGGTTGGCCTCAAACTTTGAAAAATAGTAAGAAATTAAATTACTGGTCCTTGGCCATAAAGATATTATCTCACAGTTTTGAATGAAGCCAGATGTGCGTGCAGTGTCTCTAAGAAGTATGGTGTATTAACTCCTGTAGGAAGAGTTTTATAGTTTTTTGACTTCAATAAGCTGCAGCAGATCTTAACAAGGGACTGTGTGTGGGTGTTATTGAGACACAGGTGCTGAATTCTGGCAGTTTCTGGCAATGGGGGGTTGCATGGGAGCCAGATGTCAGATGACCAGGTGTATGTGACGTCATTCTGTAATCTAGACAAAAATAATGTTTTAATACTAGTTGAGACTGAAGTTTCATGGCAGTCTGTTTTTGGAACCTGACATCGAAGGATCACTCACCTACTTCATCTTGCCCTGCTCTTAATAAGTGACCAGGGAATAGTAATTCTTGAGATCAGTCAGGAAAATATAGTGAGATTAGTTAAGTATTGTTTTGTTTCTGTAACTTTGTGAACCTGTTCGCCTGTGTTATGTTTAATATTTCCTGTGAACGAAACTCTGGTGTTTATTGTAAGTAGATATTTAGTATTTTCATGTCCTTTTATTTATTATTAAATATATTTAAACTTTTCATTGTGGCTGGTCCTTTAAATAATATTTTAACCTTTGAGAGTGCTCATATCTGTTTGGTGACTCAGTGGCCACTCCAGAAAGTCTTACTGCATTGGTCAAACTACCATTCATATTAATATTGATTTCATTCAGTATAATTGGGTACCTGTCTAAGTGTCTTAGACTAGCTGTCTTGGGAATGTCTGGTGGCAGTAACTACCTTGTAGTCTGGGTAGAAGGGGGCATAGCTACTAAACCTGTGCCAACCTTTCCCAGGTGTCTGTGTCTCTGTGCATCTCTGTGTATGCGCGCGCGTATGTGCAAATTAAATCTCAGAGTGTGTCAGCTACTTGGAGCAGTGCTGGTTTCACAGAGAGAAAGTGGTGGAGGACTTAACTCTGTAGCTGTGCTAGTGGGGAGCCTTACTGGGGACCTGCGGAGAGAGAGAGAAACTCAGACCCTGGGCTGTGTGTGTTCCCTGTGTGCTCCTAAGGGAAATGGTGCTTGATGCAGAGAGCTGCATCTGAAAATACTGGTTGTATCCATTTTTGTTCCAAGTCTGCGTCCTTCTCTATTTTCTGGTGAGGATTCAGGTTCCTTGATTACTGACCTTGAGAAGGGACGTCACAATCAGGCCACAGTATAAAGGCAGTAACAAGGATTACATGTGTAAAATCCCAGTGCCCAAGTACAGCTATCAGAATGTCACAGGGGCTGTCGGAAGACTGAATGGAAGAGTGTGAAAAAACATCAGCAGCATAATAATGAATCCTCTGAATCACTAAAGCACTGCATCACATTGATGACTTAAGCATGACAAGCTCTCGGTCATGATCAGTCCAAGCATTAAACACACAGCAATATTAACAGAATTCTGGAATAAAATCCATACTTGGAGTACTGATAAAATATATTAAGCTATTTAGTATCCAAACCTGTTAATCTGCAGGTAGCCAAATACCACCATTTGCAAAAATGTGTATAAAGCCTTGTTCGCTGTGCCTGCAACAAATTCATCTAGAACTATGGCTGCCTGTTAGGGCTTTCTCAGAAATGCATGGTTAGATAACATTTGTGCAACTGCTGCATGGTCTTTGCTGAACACTTCATAGAACACTGCAAGTTAGATGTAATTTCTAGGTCTGGATCTTCCTTTGGAGCCACAGTCATCTCAGATATGTACCCACAGAGACTACCCAGGGAGATGAGCTTGGAACTCCTGGTTGATGAGTATGGGCCTAAAATTGTAATTCTAGGTCTGAAGGAGGCGCGGACCATTCTCTTCTTCATGTCCGCCATACTGCCTGTTTCATGGCAGATGTAGTCTGATGGATTTTTGTCTATATTATTTTGGTGTTGTGCTTTGTTTTCAAGTGTTACACTGGAGATCTGGAGAGGAAGCTAGGTGGCTTTGTGTGTAAAGGGCTGGGTCAGTAGCCTGGGAAAATTTTAGATGCTGAGCTGACTGAAAACCTACTAGTTCTGTCCTTGTGGTTGACAAGGATGGATCTGCTCATCGAGAACTGTTGTTATGGTATGGGCATAACTTTCATTTCCCTAATGTGGTACATCTGGAGCTTGATTATGTTGTACGCTGTACACTAAAACATATTCATTAGAGCTTTGAGGGTGTGATTTTTCAAAGGCACACACTTTGCACCGAATATTATATTTCTGTAGGAAAAGATATATGCTACATTATTAATAACATTAGGAATGTTGAATGTTTTAAACAGATATGGAGTTGTCAGTATATTTTCATTTTAGTTTATGCAGTTACATTTTCTTTATATTGCAGAGGAACTTGTGTACTTGTTGGTTTAAAATAGTCATTAATTAATTATCCTTCATAACCTCTGATGTATCTTGGCTATTAGAGACTAAATTTGTAAATGTGACTTCATCAGATCAATAGGTAGTAATTAAAGTATGACAGATTTTCTGTATTCCTATTATTCTTTATTTTAGGTCATTCGACACCATGCTGCATGTTTAGACCCTTTTTAGCATAATTCAAGTTTCTTTGAATCCATGTTGGCTATAAAAACATTGTTGAGCTTTCCATTAATTCTGAGTATTATATGCTGATAAGTATTCTTGTTTGTTTTCATACATCTTTGTCTTCTAGATCCGTGGACATCATGTGGCACAGTTAGATCCATTAGGAATCCTGGATGCAGATCTGGACTCTTTTGTTCCATCTGATTTAATCACAACTATCGATAAGCTGGGTGAGGATTGTTGGAATGCAGAGTTCCAGTTTTCTTTTCTGTATACCCTTGGTTCTTGCAAACCGTGCACATCTTTCTAGATTAAGGCCATTTCTCACGAAGGAGAAATGTTATTTGAAAGTAGTTATGCATGCAGAATATGTTTAACAGTAGATCAGATGTTGTCAGTCTTCACATAGTCCTTAACAGTGGGTTCAGTTCCGAACCTTTGGAACCGACTCGGACGTTATTCCAGCTTGTGTCTACCAAAAAAACCTCTCGAGCTCAGCTCTGCCCATAATGATCCTCATCAAATTACCTCAGCTCTCATTTGCCACTTCAAATTGGCAGACGCGTCTTCTATAAGTTCTCAAGCAAAGCAGATGTTCATCGTATCTCACTGTTGCAGTCATTACAATTGGGTTATCCTGCTGGCAGGCTACCCGCAGTTGGCCTGAGTTCCAAAGTCTAGGTCCGGCGTCAGTTGCTGTCACCTCTTCCCTGACGTCAGTGCGCCAGGGGTATAAAAGATGCAGCCGACGCCATTTTCCTCAGTTTTTCTTGCCGCGTGGTGCCCGAAGCAAAGCAGTTCGCAAGTGCCGGTCGGCCGACTCCTGAAGTTTTCAAATTCGAATTTCAGATCCGAAGTCTTCATTAAAGCTAAGTACCCCATTGGGGAAACTTTTTCCTTGTTCCAGACTGATGTCAGAAAAAGTTAATAACTGTATTTCTTGTGGGAAGCAAATAACTCATAAGGATTTTCATTCTTACTGTATTCCTTGCCTAGGCCCTGACCATAACGTTGGTAGTTGTCGGTTTTGTGCCAGATTTAACCAACGCACTATTAAGCGTCGGTACGATTTTGCATTTCATTACTTTGGCAGAAGATTTAACTATATAATGCTGTCGGATCAGCCGACTGCCGGAGTTTACAAAAAACTAAAAGAAAAAGAAAAGGACAGGCATCCGAGATCCAAACCCGATGACAAGGCTTCTTCTAGGCCTGTCGCCGGTTCTCAGTGAGGAGCTTTTGCAGCCCCTGATGCCCGCTACCTCAGAGCCACAGGCCGCTTCCGACTCCCACGTGGAGCTGACTGGGCCTCTGGAAACTCAAGGTATTGGACACTCGGAAATCATTCCTTCAGATGGGTCCAATGCCGCTGAGCAGGCATCGGCCTCTGAGGGTGTTTTCTGGCCTACACAGTTGTATGTAAAATCTACTTCAGCTATAAAGGCAAAGACTAAAGCAGTTCTAAAGACAAAGAAACAAGTGCAGCATTCACCTGGACAGGCCTCCATGCCTAAAAAACAGATGCTTAAAATGGCCGAAGACCTAATTACTTTGATCAGGGGTTCCCATCCCCCTTCTGAAAAAAGGCCTAGGCAAGAGTTAAAATATGAATCTTCAGACCAGGTTTCCATTTCCTCTGATTCTTCCTCTGAACAGGATTACTCTATTCCTCCCTATGAGGATTCTGATGCTGAAGAATCTATTCCTTCAGCCTCTCCTCCTGAGGATTATTCTTTTGGGGAACGCTGCATACTATGAGGGAGCATTTTCACTGGGAGAGCCAAGACTACTCAGAATCCAAGAAAAGGCTAAGAGATTTCCTTTTATTGCCCCAGCACAGGCCCCTGGCTATTCCGCCTGTTTTAGACATTGTAGACTATGTATTTTCAGAGTTCAGTTTTTCTCCAGACTCTTTACCAACAGCTCCAGTTAAACCAGACATACTACAGGGTTCCTGACTCTCATAAATTTCTCTATAAGAACCCTGCAGCAGACCCTGAAACCATCTCTCAGGGTCCCAAAGGGGTCAAGGCTTCTACTGCAAAAAACCCTATCCCCTCTGATAGGGATTCTAGAGCCCTAGACAGATGGGGCAAAAAGATTTATACCTCTGCTACCTTGGCTGTAAGAGCCTTAAATTGCCAATTTCATATGCTTAAGTATCAGCAATATCTTATGTCTTTGCTTAAACAGAAAATGCCAGCAAGTACAGAATGTGCAGACAATAAAGAAATGCAGGATTTATTGCATGTAGCTGAACAAGTTGGAAAGCATACTTTGCAATGTGGTTTTGATTCTCTTGAGGCATCCTGCAGCGCTGCTGTTACAGGTTCTGTCATTAGGAGGCATGCTTGGTTAAAAGAACAGACTTTGCCGGATCATGTTAAAGCAAAACTATTAGATGCTCCTTTACAACATGATACTTTGGTGCTAAAGCAGAAGAGGTGTTGAAGAAAATGGAGGACAAAGCTAAATCTATGCAAACAGTCAAGGATTTCTTGCAGGTACAGCCTCCCAGATTTAGCAGGAACTAGCCTACAAAAAATTGGTCTTTTCCAGTGTCAGATAGACCACAAAGGGGCAGATACAGACGCCCCAGAGGCAGATCACAGCCCCAAGGCTCATACAGGTCTAAACAGTGGGGTGCTTCTACCTCCAAAAGCGGAGAGGAAAAAATCACAGCCATGCAGAAAGCAGTCTTAATGACTTCCCACTTCCAGCACCAAGCACTTATCTTTTGGCAGCCCCTTTGGGAGGAAAATTGGCACATGATCACCCAGGACAAATGGGTTCTAAGTATAATTACACAAGGCTACAGGTTCCACTTTCACACCCTGCCAAGGCAAAACGGTATGCCAGATCTGCCACACAATCAATGGGCAGAGGCACAAAAAACATGGACATGAGGGCCATTCAACAAGTACCAAAACAAGAGCAGGGTCAAGGATTCCATTCAAGACTTTTCTTGGTACCCAGAAAAGACAAAGCCTGGAGACCTATACTGGACCTATCTACTCTAAACACATATCTGGATATTACAAAATTCAAGATGTTGACTCTACAGCAGCTTCTGCCCATGTTGGGCAAGAAGGCTTGGCTTGTGACTTTAGATCTAAAAGAGGCATACCTGCATGTCCCAATCAGACAAACGTGCAGAACATACCTCAGATTCAAAGTTGGCTCAATGCACTACCAATTCTCTGCACTGCCCTTTGGCTTATCTACTGCGCCCAGGGTCTTCACAATGTGCCTGGCACCAGTAATTGCATTTTGCAGACAAATAGGAATACAAATATATCCTTACTTGGATGACTGCCTTATTCAAGCGGAGAACAAGGACATTCTACTAGAGCATCTGGCGTTTGTAAAAATATTACTGATAAGTCTAGGGTACACAGTAAACGAAAAGAAATCAAAACTTGTACCCTCTCAAGAGATAATATTCCTGGGCGCAAGCTTAAATACAACTGCCCAGATGGCTTATCTCATGCCAGACAAACACAGACAACTGACTACTTATTTCAAAATGTTGGCAACAAAGACCCAGTTATCTGCAAGAAAAATTCTGCAGGCCTTGGGTTTCATGGCATCCTGCATTCTGCTAATTCCATATGCAAGACTGCATATGAGGAAACTTCAGTGGTATCTAAAAAGTGTTTGGACTCAACATTGCCACAGCCTGGAAACAGTAATTACCCTCATTCCCTGCCTGCAACAGGAGTTTCGATGGTGCGCAAAAGCCTGTCACCACAACACGGGACAGCCATTCACCTTACCCACAGCCAGGCAGACTTTGACAACAGATGCATCAGATTACGCCTGGGGGCCCATATGGCAGGAAAATGTATTCAGGGCACATGGCCCGCAAGTCAAATGCATCTACATATCAATCAAAAAGAGATGCTAGCTGTTCAGAATGCTCTAACAGCCTTCAAGGATCAACTTCAACCAGGACAACTACTAAGGACGGACAATACTACAGTCATGTGGTACATAAACAAGCAGGGAGGCACGCATTCCTACCCCCTCTGCAGGCTAGCCATGAACTTGTGGCACACAGCATTGACTTACCAAGTACATCTGCAAGCACATTTCCAGCCAGGAAGGAAAAATACTCTGGCAGATGAACTAAGCAGAAACCTCATGGATCCCCCCCCGAGTGGAAATTGGATCCACAAGTCTTCAGCATAACAAGGACCTGGGGATGTCTGGACATAGACCTATTTGCCTCCCCTCACAACTACCAACTACAAAGATTCTGCACAAGGACTTATCACAAGCAAGCATGGAAAGTGGATGCACTCTCTTTCTGTTGGAAAAATCTAACCGTATATGCCTTTCCTCCTCTGCCTCTCCTCCCCAAAGTACTCCTCAAGGTCAGACAAGAGAAACCAAAAATGATACTGATTGTCCCAGACTGACCCCGCCAGCACTGGTACCCAATCCTAAAGAGCTTGTCTCACGGCCCAGCCTGGACATTACCTCAAATGCCTCACTTATTGACCCAACAAGACAGTCAGATACTGCACAGCCAGCTCAAAACCTTAAACCTGGTGGCATGGCAGATAATATAGCCACTCAAGAAACACCTCTCTCTAAAGCAGTGATGGATGTTATTTTGGAGGCCAGGAGGCCTAGCACCAGAAAATCTTATGCAGACAAATGGAAGAGATTCTGTGCTTGGAATCAAGTACAAGGTATTGACACGAGTGTTCCAAATATTCCTCAGATTTTACAATACTTAACTGAGATGCTGGATAAAGGCCTTTCTTTTTCATCAATTAAAATTCATGCTTCTGCCATTTCAGCTCATTACAATACAGAACCACCTATTTTTTCACGCCCCTTACTAAGGCAGTACCTCAGAGGGGCCAAAAACATAAGACCTCCAAGGAGAGCACCAATACCTGCATGGGACCTCAACTATGTCTTGGAAAAACTCACACTATCTCCGTTTGAGCCAGCCTCTGCAACTGACATAAAATTCTTATCCTGGAAAACAGCTCTGCTCCTAGCAATAACCTCCGCTAGAAGAGTCTCAGTGTTACAGGCACTCATGGCTGTGGAACCGTTTATCATTTTCCATCCAGACAGGGTTTCGCTGAGGACAAACCCTACATTTATGCCTAAAGTAGTGTCTAGTGTGGCCCTTACCCAAACAATTAATTTGCCTACTTTCTATCCAAACCCACAGAATAAGGGGGAGAGAATTCTGCATTCCTTGGACATTCACAGACAGCTACGCTTCTACTTGAACAGAACTAAAGCTTTCAGAAAGACTGATCAACTCCTAGTTGCATATGCTGCAGCATCACAAGGAAAGTCTCAACTCCTAGTTGCATATGCTGCAGCATCACAAGGAAAGCCTATCTCTAAACAGACTATTTCAAAGTGGATAGGCCATTGCATTTGTTACTGTTATTCACAGCATGGCAAATTAGTGCCTAAGGACATTAGGCCACAGTCAACCAGAGCAGCAGCCACTTCAGCAGCCTTTCTCAGAGGAGTACCAGTCAAAGACATCTTAGAGGCTGCAACCTGGAGTTCAGTGCATACCTTCACAAAGCACTATCACTTACCTCTCTACTCTGAATCCAGGGCAGGCTTTGCCACTGCAGTTCGTCAGGGCCTTATAGCCTCTCCTAATCCTATTTAGCTCCAGCCTCCCAACCTCAGCTTTGGGATTCAACCCAGTTGTAATGAATGCAACAGTGAAACATGATGAACATAGTACAGTTGTGTACCTACCATAAATGTAGATGTTCAAGTGTATTCACTGTTGCAGTCCAGGTTACCTTCCCTCCATGCCCCCTTTTCTTTGCTGGGATTTATCTGTAATTCTCTATCCTATACAACCTATGTGGTGTATTTGCTTATAGATGAAGGAAAAGTTGTTTTATGGGCATGCATGTTTATTGGCATAAATTAGCCTACCAATTTTGGGGCACCTGACATCTGGGGCAAGAAAAACTGAAGAAAATGACGTTGGCTGCATCTTTTATACCCCTGGCGCACTGGCAACAGCAACCGATGCCGGACCTAGACTTTGGAAATCAGGCCGACTGTGGGTAGCCTGCCAGCAGGATAACCCAATTGTAATGACTGCAACAGTGAATACACTCTAACATCTACATTTATGGTAGGTAGATAGCTGTACTTTTCTTCTCTGTAAGTTACTTCCTTTCTTCTTTATATTATTTGTTTATTTTCTACCCGCTCCTCCTCTTTTGCTGTTAGCGTGCATGCAATCCCAGTTTCCTCTACCTTAAGGTAACTTTACATACCATTGCTGATAAATTTCTGGTTTACCTTCAGTATTTCTTCTGTGCCATTGTTGGTACTTTTTTTTTTTTTTTTTAAGGAATCTACAGAGAATAACAAATAAAAAAAAATAGAGAATAGTTAGTCCCTGTATAGCTTAGTGGAATCCTTGTGTGCGTGCAGGTTCCTACTAAGAGAAAGTGCAAGAAGAAGCACTTGGACTCCCCTGAGGAGTCATTCACAGAAGGCACTGATTTTGATGAAGGGGAAGGTTCCCCCAAGTCTCTCCCTGATGATGTTTCCTTCAGAAACATCCTAGAGATCCTGAAACAGAGGGGTGACTGGACTTCCCAGCGGCCTTATTCGGGAACCAGCAGAGTGGAAGGCTGTGGTTTAAAAAGTTCAAAGGGCCTTTCCAGGGCACACGTGGCAATGACTTCTCCCAGGGCAGAGGGGGAGGCAGTAATGGAAGACACGGAGAAAGAGGCAGAGGTGGCCCACAGAATCGGGGTTCCAAGGATCCTTTCTCTGGGAACTCCTATCTGCATTCCTGAAAGGAAGCCCGATTTACATCCTCTGGAGAGAGCCAGGGGATGTTATCCCTGCACCAACATGCCTGGCTAAGGATAACAAAAGACCTTTGGGTGCAGAGGTTTATAACCAGAGGTTACAATGTTCCCTTTCTAGTTCAGCCAAAGGCTACGACCAAAACCCCAGACATTCCACCCAGTCACAGGAAAGCAGCAGTCTTAGAAATTAAAAAACTGCTTGACAAGAGTCATCCAAGCAGTCCCACCAGACCAAATAAGATCCGGAATTTACTCAAGGTTCTTTTTAGTGCCAAAGAAGACGGGGGACTGGAGACCAGTCTTAGATCTCAGCAGGCTGAACAGATCAGTTCAGCACACCAAATTTCGGATGGTTACGGTTCAGTCAGTCCTTCCCTTTTTAGGAAGAGATGATTGGATGTGCTCTATAGATCTTCAGGACGTGCATTACCACATACAAATGAACAAATGGTCCAGAAGATATCTGCGCTTCTGGCTGGGAGCCAGTCACTACCAATTCAGAGCACTGCCTTTTGGTCTCACCACAGCCCCCAGTGTGTTCACCAAATGCATGCAGTGGTTGCAGCTCATCTCAGGCTGCAAGGATTCTGGGTGTTTCCATATCTAGATCACTGGCTCCTTACCGCTCCCACCAGGCATCTCCTCATGGAGGCTCAAGATTACTCTCTTTAACTCTGTTCTGATCTAGGCATTACTATAAACTACGAAAAGTCAAAGTTGGAGCCATGTCAGCAGTTAGAGTTAATTGGATCAAGGATAAACACGACTACAACCATCGCATCCCTGCCCATAGAGAGACTGCAAAGAATAAAAGGTCAAGTCAGCCAGATTGTTCGCAACAACAAAGTACCAGCAAGGCTTCTACTGCAAGCCCTAGGGTCTATGGCACTCTAGTCCCATTAACGAGATATCCCATTCAAATCCTTCAATGGCTGCTAGTGTCTCAGTGGTCGATGTTAGATCAGCTAATGTCTAATTTGATCACAGTTACCAACGGAGGCAAGCAGGATCTTCAGTGGTGGCTTCACAAATTTTGATGGGCCTTCCCTTTGTCCCTTTCAACCCCAAGCCATAGTGACCACGGACGCATCCCAGATAGGGGGGGGGGGGGCATTATCTGGGAAAGACAGTCCAAGGCCCTTGGTCCCCGCTGGAGGCCAGTTTGCATATCAGTGTTCTAGAAATGAGGGCAGTGCCATTAGCATTGCAAGCATTCCACCTAGCCCTCCCCTCAGGGACAATTGCAATTCAAACAGACAACATGGAGTAGTCTGGCACATCAGTGAACAAAGGGGAAGCTCTCAGAGTTTGGCAATGGGTGATTTCATCTGACTACTTTTTCATTGCAATGCACATTCCAGGGAGCTCTAGCGTGATTTCGGACAGATTAAGCAGAAGTATTCTGATGTCTTATGAGTGGTCTCTCAATCCATCTGTGGCAGAAAGGATATTTCACCAATGGGGCCAGCCTTGCTGTGACCTGTTTGCATCCCCTCTGAACAACAAGTGCAGCAGCTACTTTGCCCTGATGCCCCCTCCAGGGGAGTCACCGAGAGATGCTCTTTTCCACGATTGGCTCCCTGGTCTACTTTATGCATTTTCCCCGATCCCTCGTGTCCCATTTTCTAAAGAAAGCCATCAGGTCGAAGAACAAGATAATCCTCATTGCCCCATTCTGACCTCGAAAACTCTAGATTCCCTTTCTTTGGCCTCATCTAGTTTGGAAACCTTTAAGCCTGGATCCAACTCTGGACCTGTTGTCCCATCCAGATGGATTGGTTCACCCAAATCTGCAGAACCCCAAGATCATCGCATGGCTTCTCCGTATCCTTTGGTTGATGGGCATTCCTCTCTTAGTTCATCAGCACAATGAATAATTTTGGCTAGTCACAAACCCTCCACTAGAAAATTGTACCTCAGCAAATGGCACAAATGTTCTCTGTGGATGTCTAAATCTAATGCTGATTCATTTTAGCTCCAGTGGATAAGGTCCTAGACTTCTTGACATCACTTTTTGAATCAGGAGCCTCGGCATCTACCATTTGCGTGCATCTAGCTGCGATCTCCAATTCTCACTCTGGTCTGAATGGCTAATCTTTGATGTCCCATAAACTTTGCAAAGCCTTTCTGAAGGAATCCTTGATGCTAAGACTCCCATATAAGGAACCGTCGGCACCTTGGAACCTAAATTTAGTTCTCCAGTCCGTAGTTTATCCCCCCTTTGAACCATCAGACAAATGTGATCTAAAATTCTTCTCTTGGAAAACTTTGTTTTTGGTGGTCGTCACCTCATCCAGGAGAATTTCAGAGATTGAAGCCTTATCCTGTAAACCTCCTTATATAATTTTTCGTAAAGACAGAGTCTACTTGAGAACTAATCCTTCTTTTCTGCCTAACGTAGTTTCTGAATCCAACCTTAACCAGACTATTCAACTTCCAGTTTTTTCCCCGGTTATACAAACAAAGGTGAATATTTTTTCCATTTATTAGATGTACATAGACAACTCAGCTTCTATTTACACAGGACAAAAGAGTTCAGAAAATCAGATCAGTTGCTTCCTTTTCTTCAGTGGTAAAAGGGAAACCAGCATCCAAAGTTACCCAAGCAAAGTGACTTAAGGACTATATTATCTTTGTCTATAACAAAAGCAGTTTACTACTACAAAGGCCTGTTAGGGCACACTCTACCAGAGCGGTAGCCACATCTGCATTGTTTCATTCTAAAGCTTCCTTAGACTATATTTGCGCAGTGGCTACTTGAGCTTCTCCACATACCTTTGTTACTCATTACAAACTTGATTTGGTCTCTAGGGGAAGGACCTCGTTTGGCTCGATAGTCCTCAAGAATATTCTTCCCTGAGACCCTCCCCAAGATTTAGGTTGCTGGGGATTCTCCCCCACTGTCAAAGACTATGTGAAGATTGACAACATCAGGTAAGGAAGTTGTGTCTTTCCATATTGTTCCATCTGTATTGTCGATCTTCACATACCCACCCTCCTTCCCCCTATCCTGTGGCTTCTTCAGGTGGATTGGATGTTTAGGTGACAGAGGTCCTCTTTTCTGGATTCAGATAGTCTCTTATTGCTTTATCTTTTTTTGTGGTGCTTCTCTGTGACTGTTTTATGCAAACTCGATCTGAGGTAATTTGGTGAGGAGCATTATGGGTAGAGCTGAGCTCAAGACTCTTTTGGTATATGCAAGCTGGAATAATGGCTGAGTTGGTTCCAAGGGTTCGGAACCAAACCCACTGTCAAGGATATGTGAAGATCGACAACACAGATGGAACGTTATGGTAAAATGCAACTTCTTTATAACACAGCTGGCATATTTTTATATAGACTGTGTTTATGAAAGTTAACTATGCCTTTATTTCAGTGACTCCAAATGTAATTCAAGCGGTATGTCAAACCTGTTAAAAGATATAATTCAGTCAGTTGCGTGTTTTAATTTTGCTGAGTTAAACATTTGCTAGGCTTGTAGTTGAAGCAGAATCATAGCAGTTGAAAAAATAAGTGGAATCATATATTTTATTTTGATACAGTGGTGTTGCAATTTACTAAAATAGACATACATACTTTTACAAATACTAGAACCTGAGTGAATGAAGTGTAATCCATCTAGACTATAGGCATTAAAACAAAACAAACAAAAAATGGTAGATGAATAGAAAGGACTCTGTCCTTTGCTTGTGAGACCTTGGATAGCTCTAAAGAGAACACTTCTGAAAGATCATATTCTATTTCTGTGCTACTATTATGGGAGTAGAATTTAAGTTATATATTTTACCTTCAAGACAGTTGTAAGCCTGCAGAAATGCATTGTGAAATTAATACTTCGTAAATTTGCTGGTATAAAATGTGTACTTTGGTGTCCTGGAATGTGAGGTTAACAGGACAAATTATAGCTTTTCTTATTAAAGATGGTCTTATGATTAGAGTTAAAATGATGCAGCTAGTGAAGAGAAGAATTCTTTCTTCAACACTGCAGTAAGTTACAGAAAAGAGTAAAGGTTGGGGCTTCATGTTAAATAAACACATCCTTTTTCCACCCTGCTGAAAATACTAAAATGTCGGTTTGTTAGCCAGAGTTCTCCAGGATGTGCAGTTCTAAGGGATTCTATAGTTAAATTTATGCTTTGTATGGACAGAAGTGGTATGCCTTCAGGAAGAAAAGAAACTGTTACCGATTTCCTCTTCAAGCACATAGCCACTATTAAAACATTGTGGATTAAAAGGGGTGTTATCAAGTCTGAAAATAACATCCTTAGTAGGAGGCAGCAGTGGATTTTAATAACCCTTTGCATGCTGATCATGCTTATGTAGCGGGCAAGTTTGTTTGCTGTATTGCCCACACTAGTTCTGCACTGTTTCCGTAAGCTGCCCATGATTATTAATATAGGAATGAATCATCATAGCTTCTACCCACTGAATTTTTTTGATGATGACTACACTGAAGAGCTTGTCAAAAGACTTAGTCCTGGACCAGGTTGTCTTAGCAGATGTTTTCCTTTGTATGTTGTCATCATAACAACATGATGGTCAATGCTTGCTTCTTGCATTTCAGACATCTTGAAGGCTCATTCGTAATCAGGGGGAAAAGTAGGTTTTCTGAGAGCCTTGCAGTGGAAATGAGCTGAAGTACAACTTGAATAATTTGCAGTTATGTATCTCCATCTTAAAAATTAAGAGGCATTTTGATACGTAATGTATAAATTTCAGATTGCCTTTTTTTAGGCAATGCTAGTTTGACAAAAAGAACCTCTACTCCCTCTAAGCTCTCATTACCTTGGAAAGTGCAGAGATCTGTAATTACTGAGACATGTTTTAAAGCTGCAGAGAGTACCCCTGCAGTGCAAAGCTTCAGTGCCTTCCATACATTTAGACTAGCAACTGCACAGACAGGGTCTAAAGGTGGAGATGTCTCAGTCTACATGAATAACAATCATACCTTTAGGTTGGATAAACAGGATGACGCACTGGAGTTCTTCCCCATCCAGGTTATCATACCATATCCTAGCAAGCTATAGGTCATACTTACAACTGTTGGAGACACTCAGCATTCAACCAAATACTATACTCATGGGGGGACTTTAATTATCCCTTTATAAACTTGGAATCCTACATGACCCCTAAATTGCAGGGGTAGCGATTCTTAGACTTTCTAAACATAAGTACCTTGGACCAGTTAGTGCATACCCCTACTAGAGATACGAGCATATTGGACCTGGTACTCACAAGTATGGGAAACAGCTGCCTCTCAATGTCGTGTCCTGTCTGGTATGATCAGGTCACAAAGCAGTCTCCTTTGAAATATGAATCAGTGTTATACCCCAGAAAACCCTATAACCGTTAAAACCTACTCCAAGGCAAACTGCCTTTTATTAAAATATAATCTGTCAAAATTTCAAGCCTATTCAAATCCAGACGACATAGCAGCCTATGTGGAATTACTCACAGAAGCACTGAACAACCATGTCAATGATTGCATAGAGGCTGCTGTGCCTACAAGATGTAAGCCCAAAACTAACTCAAAAAACAAACCCTTGGTAGAATCCAAAATTAAACAGGTTGTACAACAAAAGAAAAAGAAGCTAAAATTAGGAAGCGTAATGCCAAAAACTGTAAATCACTCATCAGACTGAATTGACATCTAAGGGGACTAATGAAGTCCAACAAAGCAACAGATTTTTAGCTAATGATAGCATTCTAGGCCAAGGACAACCATGGAGTCTTTTTTAGTTCTGTTCAAAACTTCAGAGGCAGTACACAACAATGTGCCAAACTTTTGGTGAATGAAGCCACTTTCATGGAACTGGTGGGTATAGCAAATCTTATGGCTGACAAATTGAGCCCCAACTTCACCGTCCTCTCACTTTCAGCCATCCCTCAGGAAATACCCTCTAACATAATGTCTCCATCTCTCAGTAGGGAAGTGGGTCTTAGATGATTTTTGTGTTGAGAAATATTGCAGATCCTTGCAAAGTTGTCCCAAAATCAGACCCAGTTGGTTACCTTTTTTTCCATAATACTTCCTCTGGACGATATTTTTGTGGCAACCATAGCCCATCCTCTGTGCCATTGAAAAACATTATAAGTTGGATGTGACATTTAGCCCTTGTAGTGTCACTGTGATTCACTGCATGCTTCCATAGGATCCCCAACTAAGAATACATGCTGAGGACAAGTCCTGTAGCCAGAGCTCATTGTTATCAGTTCCAAATATTATGGTTAATCACTATAATGCTGGGGAAGTGAAGCTGTGCTGCACAATCTATCCTGTTTTCCTTCGCCTTCTGGAATTTTCCCTTAGCTTTCTGTTTAGCACAGATTCTTTGTTCAACGTTTTACATGAACTTGATAGAACTGAAAGGTTTATGAACTGCTAATCATTGTGTGTGTGTGTGGGGTTAAGAGTAGGTGCCTGTGTTAATTTACATTGTACCAGTGAAGCTTTTCTTCCAGGCTTCTGTTGAAGTGGTTCTGCACCTTCAGACTTCCCTGGTTAACAAATAAATAAAGCCACTAAGTCTCAATGCCAGTTTATTAGTCCTATAAGTTCTACATGCTGAGCAGCTTCTCACAGTATCATAACTTCTGTTTCAGTACTTTCCAGCTGGAAGCCAAATAAAAAAATGAGCAAACCAAATGACCCTAGTGTGTGATATTACTTTATGCTTCAGAATGGTGCCTGGACTACAGTTAACAGATGTGGAAATGATGGGAAAGGATCATTTAAACCCCACTGACAAGAGTACACATCTCATTTGCACTTTGCCAGGACATGTAATTTCATCTTATCAGGCTCTTTGGTTGCAAGGATCTGTTTCAGATACTTTATAACACCAGACAGAGTATATAGACCTTCCTGTGAGACATCCATTCAGAACTGGTGCTGTGTAATGATTACAGAAGGAGGGCTCATGACACCTCATATTTTAGATCTTTCTGGCCATAACAATGTTTTTGTCAGATGTAGTTACCATTCTTTAGCACTTCTAGTCTAATAGACTCAGAGTTACCCCAGCCTCTCTTTGTTGATTTTGTGGGATTTTGTAGAGTGGCTGAAGCATGTGTCTAAGCCACTAACACTGATAATTATCTGCCTGGAGAAACACTGATAGATCAGTATGTGTGTACACCTTTAAGAAGCTTCTCAGTCAGTAAGCATATGCCTATATCCACTGAGCACATGTGAGAGGAGTGTCATTTAGAGTGAACAGCCAGACTGTGAGCATGCAAGTATGTAGTCAGTCAATTAGATAGTTTAAGTTCAATGTTCCTGCTGTCCATCCTGATGTATTTGTATTCAATAAACTACTTAAACGAACACCCAAGCCTCAACATCTTCTTCATGTATATAGGAAAAGCGCCAAACACTAGGTTGGACATTGTATGTACGATAGCAACTAGATTATTACATTTCTTCTTCTTCTTCTTTCGGCTTTTCCCAGTTAGAGGTCGCCACAGCGGATCACCTTGTCCGCTCATGGTTGGCAGTGGAGTTTTACAGTGTCGAGTTGCCAGCCTGGTGCCCAACCTTCCACAGAAGGCACACACACACACACACACACACACACACACACACACACACACACACACACACACCTAGGGCCAATTTAGAGTGTCCAATCAACCTACAGCGTGTCTTTGGGATGTGGGAGGAAACTGGAGCACCCGGAGGAAACCCACGTGACCACAGGGAGGACATGCAGACTTCACACATAAGGCACCCCAGTCGAGGATTGAACCGGAGAACCTCTTGCTGTGAGGCAGCAACACTAACCGCTACACCACCATGGCCGCCCTAGATTGTTACATTTCTGCTATGGCATATTTGTGGATCTTTAAAAATATTGGCTTAGACATATTTTTCTCCACAGTCATTCAGCTAGGACTGTCTGTTGCTGAAATTAGGAGCTTACATTACTCTACGTGACCAAATTGAACATCTTCCCTCTAATTCTTTGCCATCTCTACCAGCAGTTAGCTTTGTTAGCAATGGCTGTCTTGGCATAGTTTTACTTTTCATTGTAATCCGTAGTGTTTTTTCCAGTAGTTTTGTTGTACTTTTCACCTCTGTTTAGAGAAAATTAATAACACGCCATTGCTTGTTTCCACTGCTACTAGATTTTGAATGCAGGTATGAAAAGGGGGTGAAGGCATTAGAAGGCTTACTTAAGAAAATTTAGGAAAGATAGAAGATATTTTTTTCCCAGATAACATAACATGTTCCTTCTTTTACTTTGTAAGACAAGAGATAAAGAAAGGGAGATATGCAAAGGGCAATAGTGAGAGATTTCCTAGGTTCCTACCAAATTTCATGCTTGTGTTTCTTCTTACAGATGGATAGTGAGTTTTTTATTCCAAAGGTGAGTGGATAGATGGCCAATGTGTTAGTCTTAATTGCTGAAGAGTTAACAGAGATTTTATAATTATGTGCAACTGAATGTTGGCCTTCCTTGGAAACTGTTCCAGACAGTGTTTCAAAGAGGAGGGGGTGGCCTTCATAGTCCAGAAAGTAAGGCATTGACCACTTTCAGGCGATTGTATGAGACTGGGAAGAGAACAATTCCTTAAATCTATCAGGATGACTCACTCAGTTGTTGAAGTCCATTAGTTCATAAATCTTTGTATCCCTTTCATCCTGAACAAGGTGTTCTGTTAAGAGCATAGAAGAAAGAGCATTTTATCCAAGAGCTAGCTGAACCGGTGAAAAATAGAGGAACAATAACCTCAGTAGACCAACAGGATCTATCCCCCAGATTAATGTGTGATACAGTGAAGGTCTTTCTTACTAATGTGGTCACTCACTAATCAGAGAAAATATTTCCAACTATGAATGTAACAAGTTCCTTTTTGACAATGTCTAGTATAAGTTGCCCCCCCCCCTTTGTAATAGTCTGAGGAATTATTTGCTTCCCACATATAATTATTACATTTATTGATATTGAGAGTCAGACCATAGTTTGTACGCAGGTACAGGTTGCAACTCAAACCCTGCTGATATATGTATGGAGGAGTGGACAGTCATACTAAGTTTGCATTCATATGGTATTATCCCAGAACACTGAGTTTTATTGTGCTTTTATCTGTGACAAGATCTCAGGTTGTCTGCATGTGTCACCTAGGACAGTTGTAACTTCCTTGAAGAAGGTGACTTTATTTAGTAGATGTGATTAAATCTTAAACTCATACTGATATGGGTTTAGGAGTGTTAAATTCCCAATAGCCTTCCAAATTATTTCCATTACTTATCACTTCTGTAATTGTGTGGATGGTAATGGTAACGCTAGTGGTCTGTATTTTTTTTTTTATCAACTGAGAAGCCACACTTGTTGGGATAGGAAATACTGGGCTTGTTGCTACATTTTAGGAATGAAGTCAGTACTGAGATCTTTATTTAGTAAGGTGTGTCATGGGTCTGTGTACTAGGGATACTGCCTAGGTTTGTTTAAACTGTTTTTAGTTTAGGCATGCCTACCATTACTTTTTGCTTGATATTTGGAGATCCATAATCTCCATGCTGTAGAGAGGATACTACTTGTGCCGGCCCATACATTGAGCTAAATTTACTTGCAATGATCATCTTGGTAGTATCTTTGGGATCAAAGGGTCCTTTGGTTGTCTTCAGTTGGAATTCATAGGAAGATACCATTTTGCAGATTGCTCTTGAAATTTTTAATGGCTAGATTTGTTTTTGTATTCATGGAGAATTCCGTATAACAGACTGTGGTAATCTCTCTTTTATTGTATAGCTTGTTTATTTTATGGTTCTACTACTTTGGCTTGTACTTGAATTTTCCCTGATTAATTTGGTTAGTTTACTGGGTAGGTGAGCAGGTCCAGTGACCCTTCTCAGCCAACTCCCAGGCCACTTGACAGTATAGTGGTAAAGTATAGACAAGCTAAACTGATGAGTGTTGCAGAAAATATTTTTTCTAGAGAAGATGCACTAAACAGCAATTTTTTCAGTCATGCAGATCTACAAATAAAGTTGACATGCTGGTCTTACTGATTTTGACTGCAACCTTGATGCAAAAAGTGGTATAGTTCAAGTACAGATGTTATGAATTTTACATGCTTACTAGTTTTTGATAAAAGTAACATTAAAAGGTTAGATAAATTGCAAAGTGATATGTATAAAATGGGAATATCATTAGTAATGCAATCACTAGGAGTACTGCAAATAGTTCAAAGCTGCCACTTGTCATAGTGGGCTCATTTAAAATATAATTCCAGTGTGCACTTTATTATTTTTGGATAGTTGTTATGAACTCTCTAAGAATGTATGTAGATTGGCTTGATTTTTACAGGTAAAATTACTGTTAGTCCGATTTGACTAAGGAAGACAAGATGATTGAGTTAGAGCAAGATCATCACCCCATAAATTAGTAGAATACATGTTATATTATTTGTATGGGTAGGGTTTTTGTCTAACTGCTGTAAGCAGTTTGCATTAATTTGTCTTTGGTAGTGGAATTATCTCAGTCAGTTGTAGGTTAATTGAAGTCCCCTGCAAGCCTGTGTGTTGTCTTTGATTATTAGTTTTTCGAGGTCTGTAAGGTAGTCTTCAAACTCTTTGAAAATTATAGAGTAGGAGGGGGTTCTGTAAAACCTACTTGCAGTGTATTCATTATCACTTCTTGTTACCTGAGCACCTTATGTTTCTTCCCTGTCCTGTAAGTTAAGTTGTGTAGCTTTTATATCATTGTAAGAAAGTAAGCACCTGTCTATCAATTCCTGCAGGTCTGATTGAGTGATAGGTGTTAAACACTGGAATATAGGGAATGCTTAATAGATTTGCACACCAATTTTCTGTGACAGTGCAAACCCCCATTCCCTTCAGGTATACAAAACCATCTTGTTGCACATTTTATTGTTTAAACTTCTGACATTAAGGAGAACTACCCTTACTTGTCAGATATCACAAAACCATTTACAGAAATATTAAGAATGTGAAAAGCTTGCTGAGTTAGAGAAGTAGAGGGAATAATTCTATTGCCAGACTCTCTGGCTCCCATCAGGTCTCCATTATAATAATCAGATGATGCCTATCATTATCCAAGGTTTTTTGGACATTTGTATTTTCTAAGCCATTTTTAATACGAGTATATGAATCAGTATAGTCTTCTTTTGCTAAATGTAACTTAATTCACAGCAGTAACCTCCTCTACTAATTATAATGCAATGTGTACCTCACTAACATATCATTGTTTAATATGAATACCTTTTAGTAAAAGTCTTTTGCACACTTATTATTCTAGTACATCCTGTCACTCAGAATTTTGCCAATTTTATATTAATATAAAATTCTAAACTTTATTCATAAGCTTGCTACTCCGACCCTTCGAAGATTAAGCAATTTAGCTAGCTTTTTACCTTCATTTTAAAGGAGGCTATAATGTGCAGTATTTAGTCATACAATTTAAGACAATACTTCTACTCATCAGCTTACAGGCAAGCTGTGCTTTTTCTGTCATAATAACTGCAGTGTTAGTGTCTTATCTCATCTACCCAGCAGCTTCTGTTCTTATAGATTACTGTAAATAAACAACAACATTACATAAAACCATATACTCTGGCCATGCAAATATTTACCACCTCGTTGCTTTATACACGTAAAATCTGCTGAAATCTACAGAAGTGAAGTGAAACCTGCTGATACCCTATCCCATTTATAGACTTCACATGACATTATTCTAACTTCTTATGGTGTTGTATGTTTCCATATGGAACTTCCCCCTAGAATGATTGGTCAGAGTAGAAGTATATCCCATGTCGCATTTGCAGGATTTGGTCTATCCCTTGATGGAGAAAGAGTATGCAAGTTTACTGGATGGTTGGGCTTCATGGTCATGTGTAGGTCATTAGTTCTGAAATGTTGAGACCAGCCTCCATGAGGATGCTGCATGCTGTTTCAGAGAAGATACAAGCAGATCTGAAAGTATTATTTATTTAAAATGTCAACTTTTAAACATTGTATTTTTAATGGGACCAATCCGAAAGTTAACAAATATAGCGAATTATGTAAAGTGGGCAACAGTTGAGCATTCCTGCACATTTCATCATTTGTAGAGGAGTTATAGATGTTGACATCTCTCTGGCTAAAACTTCCTAGGCAAAAAAAAAAAAATGCATGCATGTGTGCCATTTTTCCTGTAGCCTTAATTGCCTGCTGATTGAGGGCTTGTTAGACATCCCAGCCAAAGGAGTATAAAGCAGGAAGTTAGAATAAGAGTAAATGCAGCGATATTGGATTGGCCCTAGCCCTTTATTGAGAGATGGCCACAGAGGTTGCAATAGTAAGAAGTTGTTGATATGAAAATTGGGCTTATTAGAATCGGATGTAAATGAATAATTTATTAAGACTGTAAAAGTATGACATCAAGGACTAGTACAGTTGGGTTGCATATACCTGCTGTATTATGCAGTATCACTGGATGAAAAGAATGACTAAAGTCTCGAGGTCTACTTTGTTAAAACTGTTTTTGTAAAAATTCTTGGAGGGTCTGTCATTGAACTCTGTTTGCCATCTGAGCTAAGATTCTGTTGATGTTCTTTGTCCTTTGCACACAGCATCACTTTTCCCTATATTACCTTTAAAAGACTTGAATAAGTTTTTTGGTAACTACAGTACTTCATGTAGTAATGCAGGTCTGCTCTACCCCATTTTATAAAACCTTAACTTATGAAATTCGGGATTCTGTTCATTTTATTTAATGTTACAAGAGGTTATAAGAAAAATATGCATTAAAGTGATTGTAAAATCACTCATAACTCACAAACAATGAAAGGTCATCATGACTAACTGTACTACTTGTAAAATAAACATATAAACAATTGAATCGGTAGAAAAAAATAGATTGATGTGACAAGTTAAAAGTTAGAGTAGTACAATATCATCTTCCTTTCATCGGAAGAGTACATATAGCATCTGATGTATAGGTAGTCATTAGAATTATACATTATTATTAATACCAGGTATGCTTAAGGATAAATGGTGCACCTGTGCAACTGATGGTCATCTGGGGGCATGTAAAGGGAGATATATAAATTATACATTACTTTGCGTTAGCCATTAATAATAGAGTCAGTAACTAGCATTGCAAGCCAACAATGGAATCACTAATATTGTTTAGAGAATAATGTAAGTAAAGAGTGGAATTAAGCTTAGATTGTAGTAGTGCTGATGATAAATTAGTGTTTTGGTAACAGAGAAGTCTTATATTTAGTGATGGAGACAAAATGTGAGAGAAATACATTAGAGAATTGAGTTGTATTGCATTTAGAGTGCTGTTGTATCTTTAATCTTGCTCTGAAAAATATTTAAAAGTATATCTCTTATTACTATGCCAAGGGGTGTGAATAAAGCTACTCCAGAGCTTACTAATGATTACCGAAAAGTGTGTAACTCCAGTTTTACTTTTATTTTTCAAAAGGAAGTAAGCAGGCCTTTAGAAAGTCTGTATTCACAATAGGTTTTATGCCAACTTGAGAGAATTGGATAAATATAATGGCACTTGGGGGGAGTGCAGCAGTTTTTCGATTAACTTTAATTTGGATAAGAGCAGTTGCTGGCTTAAACTTTAGCCATTTAAGCTTTGGAGAGATGGCAATTGGTGTAATTCTGTTCTATAGCTCACTGCAGACTTGACAATCTAGTTTTACAACTGCTCAGACTTAAGTAGAAATGAAAACTGTAAACAAGTATGTAAATTGTAGAATATAGATGAGAATTATCCAATACATTTTTGCAATAAAAAGCATAGGTTTGTGTAAAAGAAGTCTTATTTTTAAGCACCTCATGACTCGCTTAATTTAATCGATCAGTTATCAGACCAAGAAGTTTATAAGAAAAATATGTATTAATGTGATTGTAAGAGCACTTGCAACTACTGATCTGTTTTTTTTTTCTAACGCAGAAAATAAAATTCTTTGTGTATGCCCCCTCTGTAATTGAGTTATTGAGGGAGGTGATGGTTGTGTTGTGTGTCCTAGAACAGGAATAGTAGAGTTACTAGAAGTTTAACTTTTGTTAGTACTGAAATACATCCCATCAGGGCAACCTAGTGTAGCATTCAACAGAAACTGTTCTACAGCTTAGAAAGGACTGATGACATTGTATCTTCAACATGAAGGGTGGCTGAATTGGGGAGATATACCATTCAGTGAACGGCAGTGGAAGAATGCCGTCTACTTGGTCCCAAATTCAAATTTTACGGAACAAATTAACACGTGCCAGCTCCTTTACGAGATCACAGCTGTGTAAGCGTTTTTTTTTTTCCCACTCCGTTTTTCTTATGGAATATATTAAGCAAGAGGGGTATGGACTGGTTCATATGATTTTTGCTCTTGTGCAAAAAAAAGTGTTTAGATTTATCTCACTTGTGGTTTTAGCGGGTACATTACTTGAGAAGTTTGGCTTGTACAGCCTACCAACAGCAAACTGTACATCAGTACTTGTTTTGGATCCACTGAATTGTCTGTGTACTGAATTAGTTTTACTTGTTTACCATAACTGGCTATGTCATTCATAAAAGTCAAACAAAGTAATGGTGTGGGAGCAGGTTATTGAGGGACTAAAGCTATGATAGCAGAATGGAGATCATACTGTCAGACCATTTGGAACCTGCCTTCAAATAATAGCTGAACCACTTAGCAGCACTGAGCAAAAGCCTCCTTAAAAGCTTAGCAGGATTGAGAGTAATGCATGCTTTTGAGAGATCCAGGAAGACAGAGCCAACTACCTTGTTTGATTTAATTGCCAATGGATATATTCATTGACAATCTACATGAGCAGTTTTAGTTCAACGATTTGATTTAAAACTGTGCTAGAAAATGTAAATGGATCTGTAATTTATTCTTTTTTGCATTAGTTGTAAGTGGTTACATTGTCCAAGATTTTTTGATAATGGGGGATAAAAGAACAATGGGATTGTACTTATTCAGTGCTACTGACGTTTCACCAATATGCATCAGTGCCATGAATGTTTGGTTCCAGAGTCTGGGAACAAGGGCTTCTTTGATTTAGCAATTAATAATAGCGGAACTGCATATTCATTAACTTAAGAGAAATGTTACCAGTAGGGAGATATTTTGGTTTTGATGCACAAACCAGTTTGTATATATTGTCTGAGACAGTGTGAAGATGAACCAAGTTGCTATTTATGGATAGAATTGCATGAAAGTGCACATGTTGGCTGTCGGACATGACTGCTTTTGCGGAGTCATGAAAAGGGTGACCAAATTGTGTAGCAGTGTTATGACTGTGTAGCTGAGGAAAAGAAAGGTGGCTGTAACATGGTTTAAGACACAGCACAGCATAATTGTATCCTAGTATCCCTCATGGTTGGACTGCACAGAAGTGGGTGTGGTTTGTGTGACTGACATGCCAGATGGCCATGATGTCATATGCAAATGATGCATGATTGACTGACTTGCAGATTTGCCAGTGACATGTTCAACATCATTATCAGCATCCTGTCACTTAGATGCATGCATGTCTGGTTCTTGCAGATGAATAAACGTGCCAGAAAAATCAAACTGTAATGTAGCACTTCTAAAATGTGCAGCAGCATTTGAATCTGCATGTTTCCTTGCTTCTGAACAGACACGTTTTTCTTTACTGGCATGTCATTCTTGATTTGAAGTTGTGGCTGAATACTGTGGTCATGTTTTTGGTTGCTTTTGTCTTTTCTAGCATGTGTCAAATCAAAACATTTAGCACTATTTGTGAAATGAATCCTAGTCTACAAGCTAGTCATGCAACATTCTTCTCAAATAACATTGCATTTTTCCCTTGCAAATAATTCCATTATTTTAGGGTCACTTAACCAAATGAGTAGTACTTATTAAAAATTCAACAACCAAGGACTTCCATGACTGTGTAAGCAGTGAAACAAGGGATGTGACAGAGTTTTTAGACTCATACTGATCACGAAAAGTCAGCAGGTCAATTATGCCTTAAAGCTGTTCACAACAGCTGTCAAAACAAAAAAGCAAAACAAATGCTAATACAATTATGTAACGGAAGATAACTCAAAATGTTGTTGGTGCTCAAAAGCTTCTCTCTAACTTTCCTGTTGCCTGCCTGATGGAGTTGGACCCATGATTTCTTGCATAATTGTATCCTAGTAGTGCCCTAGGCAGTGCATTTAATAGTATTATTAAACTCCTAATAGTAGGAATAACTGCAGGGCACTTGCTTTTGGCATAACTGTATCCTTTTAGTGTTATACAAATTGATTAACTTGCCTAAAGTCAGCCTATACTGATGTGCTGAATACCTGATAAATATTCATGAGGCTGGTGAGGACATCTCCATAGGCTCATAGGTAGGTACTAGGCTATCAGCCCAAGGGCCTATGTAAGCCTAGCCAACAAGGTTCCCTGGCTTACGCCACCCAAGAAAGTTATTTTCCTGTGCCACTGTCGAGCAGAGACACAGAAGTGATCCCCGGGGTGTATTTCCTATTTCCCATCCACTCATCAAGATTTTTCTTGAAGAGTGCTATTTAAGAACTTTGCTTGACATAGATGGGTAGCCTGTTCCAGAGTATGGGAAGTCTCTGGGACAGGAATCTATCCCTCCAGCATGTCCTGTTTATTGTGGTGACAAGGTTTAGGTCCCTACAGTGTGTAGCTCGGAGGGATTGGGATTTCTTTAGGTGTCGCATGTCCAACAGCTCTGAGTTTGACATAGCTTTATATGTTAGGCAGAGATCACCTCTGAGTAGAAGATATGTTATGGAGTAAAGCTGGAGTTTTTTGAGATGGTCAGTGTAGGGCATTTGTTTGAGGCCAGTAATCCTCTTTGTGAGGTACTTCTGTGGCCTTTCCAGCTGCTGATGTCTTGTGAGGTACATTCCATAAGGGGCGTTGTACTCTATAATGGGTCTAATGAGTGTCGAGTAGAGGGGAACAATGACTTCTTTTTTCCTGGATGAGAGCCCTTTTATGATGAGGTGTGACTACTGTGGCGATGTGACTATCAAAGAAGAGACTTCTGTCCACCTGGGTCCCAAGGTCTCTTATCACACATTCGGTGTTAAGTAGATTGCTGCCTCTGTGGTAGTTCATGGGTACAGAGTTTTTACCAAAGGGGATAACGCTGTACTTTTTGGCATTGAGCTTGTGGCCATGGCTCTGACACCAGGCATCTGTCTCAACGAGGCCCTTTGTCGGATTTCCACATCATTTGGGGACGTGACTATAGCTCCTAGTTTGCAGACATCTGTGAACTTCGTTAGCCAGAGGCCTTCTGTGTTAGCCTGTAATTCAGAGAAGTAGATGCCAAACAGGAGAGGTCCCAGGACTGAACCTTGTGGTACTCCACTTGTCACTGATTTGAGGTCAGATTTGGAGTCTGCAACTTTTATAGTGTGGGCACTGTCAGTGAGCCAGTTGGCAACCAAACTTGTGACATAGGGATTTATACCTAGTTTAGTGAGTTTAGCTATAATTCCAGAATGGTGGATGGTGTCGAAAGCCTTGACAAGGTCAAGATAGGCTGTGTGAACCACCTTACCCTCATCTACGGCTTTGGTGACGGCCTCAAAGAAGTCGATCAGGTTCAGGAGGCATAATCTGCCTTTCACAAGCCTTCCATGAATATTCATTAAATATTTGTACACTTCACTAGGTGTTGAGTGGTGGGTAGGCCTTGCTACTGCGCATCCATGAGGGGTATTAGGATAGGTTCCTAACCCACAGGCTTCCCAGACTCTGGAACAAACTTCCCATTCATGTCAAGCAGAGCACTTCACTGGCCCTCTTTAAGAGAAATCTTGATGAGTGGATGGGCAATAGGAAATTTATCCCGGGGATCACTTCAGTGACCTTGCTTGACAGGGACACTGGGAACTAACTTTGGGCGGCATGATGACAGGGAATCTTTTTGGACTAGGCTTATATAGGCTCCAGGGCCCGTTAGCCTAGTACACACCTATGAACAATTATGCCCACAGCAATTTTTAGTAAAAAGAACTAGAACCTTAAAACAGCAAAAGTTGCACCCAAAAAAAAAAAATTCTGGAATACTGTCAGACAGCTTCTTAAACCTGTTGCTGTACTGAATAGGAAGTTATACATTTTTTGTGATTCATTCCTCATCTGTCTGAGTGTTTACCTTTCTCACTGTCCATTTCAGTCATAGAGATTGACCTTTAATATACCTGCTTGTTGCTGAAGTTCAGATTTCTAATTGCAGTGAAAGAAATGTTGGAGCTTCTGTTCTACTGTACATGTATGGCTGGCCTTAGGCCGGTTGAACCAATTTGTCTCAGTAGGTCCTTGCATCCAAACAGGGCCTAGACTTTATCACTACTGCAACCAAGAATCGGACACCTTTTACCAACGTCATCTGCAAAATGTAACTAAGATGATCTACAGGTTGCTGCTTCTTCTTATGTGGCTAATAAGACCTGCTTGAGCTGCTAGACTTGGCTGGAAAAAAGTGCAAGATATTTTTCTATTTGTGTACTATCTCCCATTGTAGCCATGAGTTTTGTTACTGAAGCAGACTACATTTTCCTGCATGCCCTGCTCTCAGCTGAAAGTTAATCTGAAGTTTTGGTGGTTTTTCACATAATTCCAGTTCACCTGTGATAAAAGAGAATTTTGAATGGTTTGCTCTTTGTTGCAGTATAAACTATATTAAGAAAAACTGGCAATGAAATAAGGTAAATGTGACTGACAGCAACATTTAACAAGCCTTTATGATATCAGCTAGTTGTCAGCAAATACATAGTGCATTATTTGTTTGGTCATAAGTGATATAACGTATTGCAGTCTATTGCTGTAAGCAGCAGTAACCTATACATAAACCGGTAACCTGGAGTATGAATAGAGCTTTACATCTTTTCAGTTGTAACCTGCTGACAGCAGTAGCATAAACTTGTTAAAAAAAATGGGAGGTCATTTAACTGATTAACTTTAAGTTTTATGCTCGTTATCACACCCTCCCACAACGAATCACATACACATCTATTTATTTATTTACATTTGTTTAATGGGAAAGAACGCCTAGGCCAAAAGCCCATTTTCACCAGAGGCCCAGGGAGAAATGCTTTACAGAAATATAAGCAAAATGCAATAATTAGACAGTACAATAGTATACATATAATAAGAAGCAGAATACATATCAGCTAGCTTATGCAAAGAAGTTTTCAGTATAGTGTTTTTAGTAGATAGAGGTTCAAGAAGAAAAACACACAAGCATTTCAGTACAGATCACTGTACACGTTAAATAGTTATGAACAAATGAGATTTCCTTATATATATATATATATATATATATATATATATATATATATATATAAAAATATGTATATATATATATATCTATATGTATTTTTTTACTAGTAATAACACTGAGGAGAGGGATAAAATGACGTAAGAAGTGGACAGTGTGATAAGAGAGTTATAGATATGTTGTCAGTTAGGTGTGGCGGAGGAGGAATGCCAGTTTTTGGATAGAGTCACCAAATTTTGAATCATCTTTGTTTTCTTCTGTCAGATATACTGATCAATGATGTAGTACATCTTGTGGTGACATCAGAGTAAGGGAAAATTTTGCACAAAGTTTTACTAAAAGTTTTAGATGGTTTATTTTTTCTTTGGTACAATTCCCATTATTTATGCATTCCAGATAATCTGTAATGCATTATCTGGCTAATTTGTTTAAACAAAAAAGAAAAGAAATAGTTCTTCATGCCTTTGAGTGTTTGGCATATGTCAGGGTTACAGAAATGGCTTCTAGTAAAAATGAAGTCATTGTAAAGTAGATTTAGCAAGAAGTATTAAGAGAATGGGCGATCTGTAGATTGTGTTAATCTACAGGTAATGCCCACTGAAAAATGAGTCTTCCACTTCACAGCAGCATATCAAGCTGCCGTGGAGCTCAGATGAAAAAGACTGACGGCCGCCATTATTTTATGCTCTCTAAGCAGTGCTTTTGCTGTTTAGTGAGTGTATAATAGATATAATTAAAAAAAAAAAGTGTGTGTGTTTATATCTGTGTGTGTTTGTGTATTTGTGCATGTGAGTGAGATCGGTATTGATTGAGCAGTTATTTTGGATTTGCTAAGCAGCGCTTTTGATGTTTAGCAAGTATAAAAACTAAATAAAACCGAAAAGTTTGTGTATTTGTTTCTGTCTGTGTGTGACTGTATGAGTGCTTGTGTGCATGAAAGAGAGGGGTGTGTGAGTTAGAAAGAGTGAGACTGAAGAGTGAAAGCAATCGAGCACTGGCAGCAGCATCAGTAAAGAGGTTTGCGCATCTCTTGACCTTAAAACTCAAGGTATCTGTATAAAGCTTAAAATAAAGGGGTGAACAAAGGCTCAAAATAGGAACATATTTTAAATATTGCCGTTAGAAATACAACCTGCGTTAGTATGCATTTTCTGAAAAGTGTGTGTGTGTGGATCTATGCCAGTATAACGAATTACCATAACGTTGAGTTGCAAAATGGTGAGACATGGGCTTTTGGCCTAGGCGGACTTTCCCATTAAACAAATGTAAATCAAAAAAAAAAAATTTCCTGAATCTCCTTGTGTTCTGACTGTGCTTCTCAAACGTTTTGGAAATATAGAGTATATTTTAGAGCATTTATTATAACTGTAATTGCGTTAATATTGCTACACCTCAAGAGCTGTAGGTTGCACTGCTTCTGAATTGTTTGTGTGTTTTAACTGCTTTTCTGTATATATAGACTTCTCTGTATATGTAGACTAGCTACTTATTCTGCTGTATTACTGCCTCTTAAATCGTTTTTCAGTTGTGCACTTGCCTTGCTTCATTTAAAAAGTTTTAAATTGCTAATTTTGTAGAGTTTTAATTGCATTTACTGTTTAGGACTACACACTCAAATGTGTGAGCCTTTTCTGTGTTTATTTACTGTATTATTACATTGTTTAGCCTGTTTCAAAAAAAAAAAAAAAATACTATCTTGTTTGCTCGTTTCCCACCTTTCCTAGCCAGTCCATATCCCAGGCTTTGCTTGTCTCAGGACTTCATTTTCTGTGTTCAGAGCTATCCAGACCTTGCTGTGGTAGAGGGAAATCCTACTGCATACCAGTGGGACTGGTGAGCATTGTACTGCCTATCTAATGCTAGAGGAGTGGTTTCCAGCTCTGAAATTGTAATTTTATTAGCCTTTTTCGGCTGATTTCTATCCCTTTCAATTTTCTGGCTTAAAAACACGTGTGTTTGCACATTTTTTGCATCGTGCAGCACTGCTAGACTACAGTTAAACTATTTCAGGTGCCAGAAAGTTTGCTCTTCAAATTTTCCCTTACAACTAGCTGGTTTCTCAGTAATAGCACTAAAATCTGAACCCCTGTGACTAGCACTTGCTCTATAACCTGCTGGAAAGCACTAGGAAGCCTGAAACTGATACGAGCACTCAGCTCTCCTTGTCAATAAGGAGAAATTAATCATAAGCACTAAACAGCCTATAACTGCGAAGTACCTTGCAAAGGTAAGGAAAAACAGCTCTTAAACTTTACAAAAACGCACCTAAACAGGCACGTCCAAGGGTCAGCTTCCAGTGATTTCTCCTGTCCACCTGGTGAATCTGGGCGTACTGGGGCAATGCGGCAACTGCCTCATGTACACAGACAATCCTCTCCTCCTACCACCCAACATTACAACCTGCGAGAGATGCACTTACATAGCCAAACTGGAAGCAATGCTCTCTCTGGCCAAGATTGTGCTAGACAGTCAAGAGGAGAAGGTTAACACCTGCATTACACCTCAATCAACTCATAGCCCTTCAAAACCCACACCATCAACACCCACACATAGCAACACTAAACCCACATATGCGGAGGCCCTTAACATTAACCTGCCCAAGCAACAAGGACCTCTGAAGCTGAAACGCAAACAAACACCAGTCACAACCAAAGTGACACATAGCTCACACCACCAGTGTGCCACCCAACAACAGCCCCTAAGGCAAGACAATGTACCCAACACTTTAGTCATAGGTGACTCTATAGTCAGGTACACTGATGTCCCACTCACCAGGCTGAACAAGGAGAAAATTGCCGTCAGTTGCCTGGATCCGCCACATAACGCATGCACTCAAGTCACTCCACAACAAGTACAAATATGACTCTGTCATTGTCCATGCTGGAGTGAATGACTTGAGACGTACCTCCCAGGACTACATGAAAAGAGACATGGAAGAGCTCTTGGATCATGTGACCCAGGCAGGTATGACCCTAGCCCTGAGTAGCATCTTGCCTTCGCCCAGAATGATACCACAGTATAAGGAGAAAATGATTGACTTCAACAATTGGCTAAGCTTCTGGTGTCATTCAAAGGGGATCCAGTATTTGTCTGCCTGGGAAGACATGATCGACAAACCACGATGCTTTGCCAGAAATTATCTGCACCTGTCACCCCTGGGATTCATGTTACTGGCTAAAGCTCTTGCCACCCCTATAGTGCCTTTTTTAGGCAGGGTTCAAAGGATAAAACCACCACTGTAACAGATACAAGCATGCAAAATCTGAAGGTAATGCTACTCAATGCTAGAAGTCTAAACCTCAAAATGCACTCTCTCGAGGCACTCCTAAAAATGGAGAACATCGATATCTGTGCAGTAACTGAGACCTGGTTCAAGGCTCCTGAGAGCACCCTTGCAATACCAGGCTGCAATTCTTACCACACTTTTTGGCCACAAAACCAAGACTGAAACACTAAATGTGGGAGTGTCCATAATTCACCAAGGATATTCACACCTCCAGGCTAGTTGCCCAACACAATGCATCTGAAATTCTCCAGGTGCAACTAACACTAGGTAAGACTGCAATCCAAATTGTAGCTTGCTACATATCCCTCACCATGCCCCAAGATTCTCACTACACCTTTCTAAACATACTGGAAAATGTTAAGATACAACCAAACACCCTAATACTGCGGGATTTCAACTACCCTGCCATTAACTGGGAAAACTACTCGTGTACCAACTCCTTTTCCCAACGGTTCTTGGAATTCATAAATTCCAACGCCCTGGATCAACTAATCCATTGTCCCACCAGGGGCTCCAATATCCTAGACCTGGTCATTACCAACATGGGAGATAGATGCTCCACACTAGTGGTCACCCCCTCATTGGTCAGGTCTGACCATAAGCAAGTCGCCCTTGACATCCACATCCCACCCCCACCCCCCAGTAAGGAAACCTCCTTAAAAAACTTCTCCAGAGCCAACTTCATGCTATTGAAGTCAGAAGTGACAAACTTCACGACACCCACGCAGACGGGGTGTGGAAGTTCGTTGCAGAATCCTACTCTAAGGCACTGTACGAGCACATCCACTCATGCATGAATCGTGCCATCCCAAATAGAACCAAGATGCTTTTCTCCAAAAAAGGGAAGCCAATCTGGTGGTCCCCTGCTATAAACAAACTATACAACAGAAGGAAAAAACTGTTGCAGAAAAGAGGAAAATCCCAGGATGCAAAAAACTCCCTCACCAGCCTCAGTAAGAAGCTGAGATCCCTCATAAAATCCTCAAAAGCTAGTTACGAAAATAAAATTGCCAAAGATTTCAAAGACAACCACAAGGCATTCTATAGTTATGTCAAGAATCTAAATGGCAATGCTCAGATCTGCTCTGAGCTACAACAGAATGGCAGTAAATATACTGATCCCAAGGATGTTGCCAATATCCTGGCAGATCGATTTAGTGCCAACTTCACCCCCCTCTCACACCCTAAAGGGCCCATCTCAATACCAAAAGATTGCCAAATTCCAGTAATCACGGCCACACAGGTAGAAACTGCACTCTCCAAAGCTAAGAATACAGCATCCATGGGACCAGATGACATCCCAGGCTGTGTACTACATGAACTACAAAATAAACTGGCACCTCACCTAAGTGTCATGTTTAATCATAGCCTCACCTCAGGCTTCTTGCCCACTGAGTGGTGCACAGCTACAGTTATCCCGCTCCACAAGGGAGGGTCTGCCTTGGATCCCGGGAACTACCGTCCCATCAGTCTGACAAGCCTGATCTGCAAGGGCATGGAACGCATTATCATGGAACTTATAAACAATGACATTGGCAACCTTCAAACTCTGGACCCCACCCAGTTTGGGTTTGTGAAGGGCCGATCTTGTCTCCTGAATCTGATTGACTTCTTCGAATCAGTCTCCAGAGCTGTGGACGAGGGTAAGGCTGTCCAGACAGCCTATCTGGACCTTGCCAAGGCCTTTGACTCCATCCCCCACTCTGGAATCATAGATAAACTTACTAAGCTGGGCATAAATCCCTACGTCACTCGATGGGTTGCCAACTGGTTTACTGACAGAACCCAGACTGTAAAAGTAGCCGACTCCAAATCCAGCTCCAGACAAGTGACAAGTGGAGTACTTCAGGGTTCAGTCCTGGGACCACTCTTGTTTGGTATCTACTTCTCTGAAGTACAGGCCAACACTAAGGGACTCTGGCTAACAAAGTTTGCAGATGACTGCAAACTGGGAGCCATTACTGAATCCCCAAATGATGTGGATATTCTACAAAAGGGCCTTACAGAAACAGATGCCTGGTGTCAGAGCCATGGGCTCAAGCTTAATGCCAAGAAATGTATAGTTATCCCCTTTGGAAAAAATATGTACCCATGAATTACCACATAGGTGGCAGGACACTAAACATCAAAAGTGTGATGAGAGACTTGGGGACACAGGTGGACAGTGGTCTCACTTTTGATAACCACATCGCCACAACAGTCAGGAAATCCTTCTGTGTGGCACACCTCATCACTAAGGGCTTTTCATCCAGAAAAAAGGAGGTCATTATCCCACTGTACTCATCCCTCATTAGACCCATTATAGAGTATAATGCCCCATTTGGTATGTACCTCACAAGACATCTGCAACAGCTGGAAAGGTCACAGAAATACCTCACTAAAAGAATCACAGGCCTAAAGTAGATGCCATATGCTGACCATCTAAAAAAAAACTCCAGCTATACTCTGTGGCATATCGTCTACTCAGAGGCGATCTCTGCTTAACATACAAGGCCATGTCAAACCCTGAGCTGTTGGACATGCTCCACTTAAAGAAATCCCAATCTCTCTCAGAGCCACACACTCCAGGGATCTAAACCTTGTCATCACAATGAAAAAAACATGCTGGAGGGATAGGTTCCTGACCCAGAGACTCCCCATACTCTGGAATAGATTGCCCATACATGTCAAGCAGAGCGCCTCATTGACCCTCTTCAAAAGGAACCTTGATGATTGGATGGGAGATAGGAAATTCACCCTGGGGATCATGTCAGTCGCCCTGCTAGACAGGGGTCCAGAGAAGTAAATATTGTGGGAAGAAATATCCAGGGAATTGTTATGGCTAGGCTTGCATAGGCCCCAGGGCCGATAGCCCAGTACCAACCTATGAACCTATAAACAATGAAAGTTTATATTCTCTAATGTCCAGAGCTTCGTAAGTTTCTCCCCGGTAAGTAAACAATCTGCCAGCAAAACTTAAAAAAACAAACCGAAGCAAATAAAACCCACCCAAGTCAGGGGCTGTGCCCCCCACACCCCGTAACTAAATATACCAACTTCAGAATCACACTACAGTGGAGAAAAAGCCAAAGTTCACCACATTGGCCAACTGACTCCTTTCACTGTGAAAACTTACAATGATCCAGATGTTCGTGAATGTAAATTTTTGTCATTTCCATCTTGCTGTTTTTCAGCTCGACGTTATGGTAATTTATTTTGACATAGATCCCTGTGTGTGTGTGGGCCCATTGGGCCTCAGAACACCGCTGGACAGGCATTATTTCCACAATAACTTGCACCCTGTTGAGCATTATTGCTTGCTTATGGTACAGTGCAAGTAAAAAAAAAAAAAAAAAAAAGCAAAAACCAGAAATTGATTATGTGCTCCAATTATAAATGCATATAGGTTCATAGGTGTGTAATAGGCGAATGGCCTTGGAGCCTTTACAAGCCTAACCCATAGGATTACCCTGGCATCGTGGCACCTGACCTTGGTTCCCAGTGCCTTTGTCGAGTAGAGCCATTGGAGTGATCCCCAGGGTGAATTTTCTATTTCCCATCCACTCATCAAGATTTCTCTTAGAGGGCCAGTGAGGTGCTCTGTTTGGCATGTATGTTACATTTGTGCACAGTAATGATTCAGTCTAACAAAAATGATTAAAGCTGCATCTTGCCCTTAATTATGCACTTGAACAACTAAACTTGAGCACGGATGTTTTAAGGTGATTAAGCTCCCAACTTGGCAGCAAGTATGGGGGTTTTATATAGTTATGAGCAAGATTTCTATTTACTTGGATGGCATATGGCCTTCCTCTCTTCTTTATTTACGTAATATTACATATCATTTAATTTCATAATAGAACATGACCAATATTTTAATGAAAATGGATCCTTTCCCATTGTACACAATATTTATATATTATGACATATACACAAACGAAATAGCGGAGTATCATCCCGCTTTTGACACACAACGCTACTGGTCTAACACGGGCACAATTATTCCTATATATTTTTAAGTACTTGGAATGCTACCTTAAATAACAGCCTTTTTGATATGCCCTTACCTAGTGGTGATATATGTATACATTGACACTCGTTATAATATTACCCTGGGTTGACATCTGGTTGTCACCAGACAAGTGTATTGTCTTTGTTGATGACCTTTCATGATATGCGATATATGTACAGATGACTAATAACGTAATAGGTATAGCCCTTGAATGACAGCATTTGTGTTGATGTTTTTCCGTTGTTGTCTTTGACAGACTTCACTAAATGCAGGAGGCACAGTAATATTGTGGCTGATTCTCCCTGCTTGGTTTTGATCTTGCATTGTACTATGATGATTTTATTTAGAACAATACATGCACAATGCTATCTGTCTCGGAGAATGTAGGTGCATCCTTTTTAGCTACAAACATAGGCTGCATCGCGTTTAAAATGATAAAATATCTCAGATATTTCGTGCGGTTTTTTATAATTTATAATTAATATATAATTTACATTGGTACATGACTTATTATATGTCCATGAACAATTGAAAAAAGTAGTTTTTTATGTTATCATGAATTATTTAGGTTTTACTACTGTGAATATGGAATTATCTTTTTAAAAACATGAAAATGCTCCTTTATATTCGTGACTTTATGTTTAACTTGACTCCTGAGCCAGCACAGGAAATAGGATCAGAGGATACATGTGCACCCTTTTCTGGCTGTAAATTGCAGGCTATATTGTCTCTAAAAATGATAGAATTTATCAGCCATCTCGTGCGGCTCTATATAATCTATACTGGTACAGGCTTTATTATATGATCATGAATTATTGAAAAAACGCTTATTAATGACATCTTGAATTACTTAGACTTTATCATTGTGAATTTGGAATTATTTTTAAAAATGGAAAACGTTCTTTTGGATCTGTGACTCAATGCATAACTTGCTTTTCAAGCCAGCATAGGAAATGGGCGTTTTCGCTTAGTAATTTTGTTTTAATTGATTGCTTGGGCAATTGAGTAATTGATGAAATGTTTTTCTTAATTGTAGTGAACTTTGCTATAAAAAGTGATTTATTCTCTGTTTAAACCATAACCTGATGAAGCGCATATCAATGCGTGAAAGCGCTTGTTTTATTTCAATTTTAAAATAAAATCATCTCTTCTTTTACCGTGGTGGTTCCTGGCAGTTTTTCATCAAGCCTAACCCATAGGATTACCCTGGCATCGTGGCACCTGACCTTGGTTCCCAGTGCCTTTGTCGAGTAGAGCCATTGGAGTGATCCCCAGGGTGAATTTTCTATTTCCCATCCACTCATCAAGATTTCTCTTAGAGGGCCAGTGAGGTGCTCTGTTTGGCATGTATGTTACATTTGTGCACAGTAATGATTCAGTCTAACAAAAATGATTAAAGCTGCATCAGATGTAAATAAGGATCACATAGTGTGCATAGCCTGTAGGCTGCAGAGCATTTCTGCTTTGAGTTTGAGATGATTAAGACTTGTACGGTTAATTATATTAAGTGAGTTGGTCCCTGATGCCTGACTGTTGAAGACATGTAGAATAGAATTGTAACATTAAATGTGCTACAGTAGAGATTATTGAATAGGTGTACAGTGGCAACTCAAGACAGGCTGCAGTAGATCTGCATTTTATGCATCATTTCACTTATTTTTTAAACTCTTCAGCTTTTGAGTACCTCTTTTTATTTTTTTACTCTTGCGAGCAGTTTGCAACTTTCTGACCATCATCCTATTTCGTTGCAAGTAGAAGCTAAGCGTGCAATACAGGCAAGTGTGGTACACTTTCCTCTATGTAGATTACTGGTCAGGTTACTTAAGCAGCTTGATCTTAAATGCACAAATCTGCTGCAGTTTGAATTCACCACTCTTTGTATAAAAGCAGCAATGTAATTGCAAGCTGCTCCCTTATTATTCACTCATTATGCTCCAAAAATCATAGAGTGGCACTCAGTGCTACACAGATCACAAAAGAGAATATTTAGAAGATTACAGCATTTTGAAGGCAGAGACATTACCCTTTGTAGTAGAACAGAAAATTTGAACAGTTCAGTACTGTTAGATAATTTCATAACTGTTATTAAAACCTACGTTTTATGTAAGATGGCAGTTGCATTTCTTTTAATTTAACAGAGAAATGTCAGATGCCTACTGGAAGCATGCAGTTCCGATAATATATAATAGGAAAGCGGGTTCAGATTTTCTGGTCCCATTACAAAGAATTCCTTTTTTACCCTGTGAAAAACTTTTGTGTTGTGGATATCAATTATGAAAAAGTTGGAGAATAATTCATAGGTGCTTATATATTCCAAGTACTACAGAAGAATAGTTTTATTCAAATAACTGCATAGTTGAACTTTGAAGTTAGCTGAGGTGCTGAGCCGAATAGTGCTGTAGAATTGTACAAATGAAGTCCCTGCCTAGCAGCTTTGTGTTGTTGTTGTTGGGCATGAACAGATAAACTAAATGCTTAGCAGAAAAACTGTATTAAATTAAATTAATTGCATCATTTCAAAAACTCTTGAGAATGATGATGGATGCCATAGCATTGTTTTCACACTGACTTTTTAAGACTGTTCATGGACTCTCTTTTTATTGCTGTTGATACACACAGTAAATGTCAAGCTGTTTGTGTGGACTGTACCACATTTAAGAAGACTGTTCCAGTGTTATGGACAGAATCTGCAAGAAATGGCTTCACAAATAGTCTTATTTTAATATTTAATTCACTTGTGAAAAATTCAAAATGTTCACAAAGCAAAATAGTATTAGGTTCGTAGGTGTTTACTAGGGTAATGATCACAAGGGCCTTTTTAAGCCTAGCTACGCAACCCAAGTCTCAAGTTCTGGTGCCCTTGATAAGTGCAAGCAGGGGCCTGGGAGACGAACCATTTACAAGTTGCCTGTGTCCATTAGAGACATAGGTGCCAAGCCAGGGTTCAATTTCCTCTTCTCCATCCAGTTATCCAAGTTACACTTGAATTGATTTAGGGAGGAACTCTGCTTCACATGGATGGGAAGCCTGTTCCAGAGATGGGGTAGTCTCTGGGATAAAACTGTTTGTGCCTGGTTTTGAACTGGGGACCTTTTGTGTGTTAGGCGAACATGATAACCACTACAGTACAGGAACTCAGTAATATGATTTTATCATTTAACAGTCACACTAAACCACTAGCCTCTCTTTAGGGGAGAACCATGGTGATATTTAGGTAGGGCATCAGACAACTTCCCGTACACTTCTTGATAGGTGCTGTGGGGTCTTTTACATCCAACCCAAGCAAATATGACCTTGGTTAAATGGCTTATCCAAAGGATAACATACTCAGGAGTGCAGCATTTCTTTATGCTGCACAGCAGTGTCAGCAATTGATCTGCCTGGTGTGAGAACAGAACCCACAGCCTTTTGCATCAAAGTTCAGTGTGCTACCTGTTGTGCTACTGTCACTGCCATATCTCGCTGTCTTGTTGGCTTACCATCATTCCACTGCAAATTGGTTAGCTGTGAAAGATTTGTACAAAACACTTTAAAGTTATAAAAGCCCTTAGTCCTAATCAGACACATCTACTGCACGAGATATGGAATTTAGTTTACACATAAAAACACAGCATGCACAGCCATTAATAGATATCCAGCAGTATTGGTTATAATTATGATAGTCTCCTCTAAAATTAAAACCAGATGTTATTAAACAAGTACAAAGCAGGCACTTCCAGCTGTGATCAAAGGCCAAATAAAAATTTACTGTTGGGCAGGCAGTACTAGCATTCAACTGTGGAACTGACAAATGGTATGCAGTACAAACTGTCAAATTTGAGGCCTGTAATGTATTAAGATAATGTAGAAGATAATACTCTGAGAAGGCATGCAACCCACATTTATAGTGTCCACTTATCAAAATGTTTAATAGCTACTGTAGGATGAATTAGTTTGGGCAGTAAGTCAGAAGACTAGAACTTGCCCATCAAGGTATAGATCAACAGTGACTTATTCAGAGAATGATATATGATCAGACCAGTATCAAAAGAAGGGCAGGTGGTCAGATTAATAAAGAAAGAAGACTGTCAGATCAAATGTATACTTCAGGGTAGATGGAAGAATGGATGTTGACTGCCATGCCACCAGATGTTTGTATGCACAAGGCTGTACCTTAGCCATAATGAGAGACTTTGCCTCTAAGAAAATGGGTATCAAAACTCTGTCCTGGCTATAACAGATAACAGCATAATTCAGAATGGAAGAATGTTTTGGACATCACACTAGCATTGAATGATGACAGCCTTCATTCTTTAAGAAATGGAGGGTTTCAGAAAAAATGCCCTAGAGCCCTAGTTGCAAGACAGTATTGTAGAGCTTGTGTCATCCAGTGTAGTGATGTTGGCTATAGCCCCAACTCAACTGGATCCTCAGAGATGCTGTACAGAATACCTGAAGAGTCTTCTGCAGATAATGTGGTTGTCAGAGGAAGTAGTTTTGTGAATGAAAATTAAATGTTATAACATTTACAAAATGGCAATGCATCAGGACTAACACTCTCTTGTGCTGTGAAAATGTCTGGTTTACCTTTAAAGTGAAAACATGCATTTTTCAGCATAGCAGATGATGTTTTAAGGAGCACCATCTTTGAGCATTGATTCTGAGATTGTTTGCCACTGAATATAGATGTGGCAGCCTCATCACTTTGCATTAGTGCCATTTGGATTCCAGCAATATTTGCTTTATGGAATTAGTGTATTTTCCAGTAGTAGACTTTCTTGTCTTAATAGGGGAGCTGTGTGAACTCACAAGTAAGTTCTTAGAGGGAGTTTTATTTTTGTTAACTGTGTGCTGTGCGTGTTCAAAGAAAGATAGGAATTTATCCAAATACCAAGGTATTTAAAAAGAGAAACTTTCTCAGTATAACCATTTAATGGGACAGACACAGTACTGTGGAAGAAGATGGTGGCAAGCCCTTTAGAAGTGCCAGTGACAAAGTATAAGGCAAACTAAACACCTGCTTCAGCAGATTTGATATGGACAACAATCCTGTGCCAAATATGCTCCGTGTCGAACAAGGTGAAAAGGTGCTATGTCTAAAAACATCTGATGTTCGAAAGACCCTGAGGTGAGTGAACCCAAGAAAAGCAGCTGGTCTTGATAATATTTTAGGAAGCGTTCTAAGAGACTGTGCTACCCAACTGTCCACTGCACTAACAGATGTAGTCAACACATCCCTGCAACTAGCCATTGTACCCAGTTGCTTCAAAAATACAACAGTCATTCCCTTACCACAAAAATCCCAACCAGCAAGCCTAAATGATTACTGGCCAGTTGCTCTTACATCAACAGTAATGAAGTGTTTTGAGTGGTTGATGAAGAACCATATCTCTTCAAGCCTACATGCAACAATGGATACAGAACAGTTTGCTGATAGGTCTAACCGCAGCATGGCTGATGCAATAGCTATAGCACTTCATGGATCCTTGGCACATCTAGAGAACAAGAATTACTATGTCAGAAAGCTGTTCATTGATTTTAGTTCTTCCTTTAACACTGTCACCTCCCAGAATCTGATACCAAAGCTGATTCAGCTGGGCATCAAAACCCCCCTATGTAACTGGATACTGGGCTTTCTCATCAACAGACCCCAGAAAGTGTGTGTGTGAAATAACAGTTCAGTCAGTATTACATTGAGCACAGGTGTCCCTCAGAGCTGCATCCTGCGTCCTCTGCTATTCATTTTGTTGACACACGACTGCATGGTGGCCAAGCATGAATCCAACAAAATCATCAAGTTTGCGGATAATACCACTGCTGTAAGTATTGTCAGAAATGGTGAGGAAACAGCCTACAGGGATGTAGTGGAGCATCTGATATGCTGGTGCGACAGCAACAATCTGGCCTTAGACCAAAGAATTAATAAACTTCAGGAAGACTCAGGAGATGCATCAGCATCATGGACATTAATGGGGGGCAGTGGAAAGAGTCAGAAACACCAAGTTTCTGGGGGTGCACATCTCCGATGACCTATCCCGGACAACTCATATTACCTACACAGTGGAGAAGGCACAACAACGTCTGCATTTCCTACAGAAACTGAGGAAGGCAAACCTGTCTCAGTCCACCCTCAAAGCCTTCTACAGGGGAGCATCCTCTCAAATAACATCATAGTTTGATATGGTAACTGCAAAGCACCTGACTGCAAGGCTCTCCTGAGGGTGAGGACAGTGGAAAAAGTCATTGGCTCCTCACTGCCATCCATGGATGATCTGCATGAGACTCAGTGTATGGGAAGTGCTAGGAAGATAATCAACTATCCCACTCACCCTGCCCATGGCATGCATTTCCAGCTTTCCTCAGGCAGGTGGTACCGCAGCTTACACTGCAAAGCATCTAGACTGAACAGGAGCTTCTTCTTTCTATCCATAATGCTGCTGAACTTGAATGCCAAGTGTGAAGGCTGCCAGCCTAGCTAGATAGAATTTTGTAAATAATTCTATGTCATTGTAAATATAAATAAGATCCACTGGCTGGTTTCACAAATATAAGAAAACTGTGTTATGTGCTAAGCCTCAAAAATGTAACCACAATGCACCCTGCTGGAAGAAAGCTGATAAGTAAAGAATTTATGACTGGGTGATCTCTAGCTAGGAGACAGGATGTCTGGGCTAGGAAATTCTTTCTGTTGTCCTAAGACAGTGATAACTACTAGGTTTCACATGTAAAGTGTCTTTTATTGCTGTGGCTTCCTGACAGGTGCAGATCAAAAGGAAATGTTAAATTTTGAGTTCTGTTAGCCTGGGAACTAAATCAGAGAAGTGTCAAGAATGATGTAATCTGAAATGACTCCGCAGTAATGTGTATTATCAATTTAATGGCTGTCTCAGAAAGTAAGTATGGCATTTTGTTTTTTGTTCTGAATCTGACAACTCACCAGCACTGTGCCGTGCTCTGTAAGTAGGAATTTAGATCTTAGTATTTCTCTTAGACATAGAAATAGCAAGATTAGTCTAGCTGTTTTCTATGTTTATTTGAGACTATCCTACAATATTGTTTTAAAGTATTTGCTGTGATTTTTGAACTCTCTAATGTCATTCAGTTGAGTTAATAAGTATTGATCTGAAGTAGTTAACTTCATTTGATCATCAACCTGTGGGTTTCGAATCTGATACGGATCAGAGCCGGCAGCTTACCAAGTTAAGGTCCGCGCTCCGAGCTCATCCCCCTTACCCATACTACACTGCAACCTCCTTCTGTGTGTGTGTGTGTGTGTGTGTGTGTGCGTGCGTGAGTGTTTGGCTAGTTAGCCTTGATTTGTGTAGGGTGGCTATGTCGGAGTCTCAAAAGCCAACCTTTTCTAAGTGCATAGAGTGTGGTCATAAGCTGTCACCAGCTGATGGTCACACTCTGTGCATGGTGTGTTTAGGGGTTCCCTACCTTACCTCGAGGTGCAAAATCTGTGCAGCCTTCAACCCTCAGTCCCTGCGGGATTGCAGGACCAAGCTGATTCTGGCTGGTCTTCTTCCAGCAGAACCAGCAACAACTTCTTCTTCCTCTTCTTCAGCCAAGGCTGTGGCTGTACCAGATTCTGGCCCTCCTCCCCTGTCCAGGATTCACACTACCTCTTCAAAACAGGGTGATAGAGAGGCCAGGAAGGAGAAGCATAAAGAGAAGCATAGAGAGCGAGAAAAAGAGAGAGATGGAGACAAGGAGAAGGGGTCGCAAGAGACAAGCGGACTCCGGTCTGTCGGCCCCCCTGCTAAAGTGGTCTCCACACCTGAAAAAGTTACTAGGCCATTTTCCCCTCGGCTTCGTTCTCCAAGATTCTCCCTGGAGCCAGGGGAGGAGGAGGCTCGGCCCACTTAGAGGTCGTCCTCGCATCGGCCCTCCCAGCCGGTGTCAGTGGCATCCTCCAGATCCACGAGGAGCCCCTCTGAAGCTGACATGGACCAGATGATGAAGAAGGTTCTTGCAGACTCGATTGCAGATGGGAGTGTTGCTGGCTCCCCCTCCTGCCGGAGCGGGGAGTTCGGCACAGATGTTTGCCCTGATAGCTCCTTCTCTGATCCATTCCCGGGTTTCAGAGTCCCTGGATCTGAGGAGCACTGGAGTCAGGGGGTTGGCGGCGATGGTTTCTCTAACCTCAATGCTGGCCATGTCCTAGAGTCTGTCGGATTTGAACTCTCGGAGCCAAGATCTGGGCATCGGATCTGAGGTGATGAGTGTGTCATTGGCCCCGTTGTGGTCGGGGCATACCATCCCTCTGGGTCTGACTGTTCCGGGCTTGGCTCCGATCCCCTCGTCGGATCTGAGGGGCACGGCTACTCGTCCTACCAGTTTCAGGGAAGCCGGTTCCCCTTTGGCCTTCGTTGTGGAGAGGGTACTGTCAGGAGGATCGAGACCCCTCACTCCTTTCTCTGAGTCCGGCCATGCTCCCTCACATTTGAGTATGTCTTCTATCATCCAGTCCTCCAAGGGACAGCCTGTGTCTGATATGCCCCAGACGGTTCCCCCTTGAGGAATAGGAAACTGTTTGTGAGCCCTCCCTGGAGAAAGCCCCCCAAGGAGGTCCCTCGCAAATGCCAGTGCAAGAGGAGGCACATGGACTCCCCCGAGTCCCTCACTGAGGATACTGACTTGGAGGAAGAGGAAGGCTCCCCCAGTTCGCCCCCCCCCGAAGATGTCTCCTTTGGAGACCTAATGGAAATTCTCCACCAGAGGGGAGGCTGGTCTACCCAAAAGCCTTCCTTGAACGAGTTGGTATTTCTGGAGGCGTTCGATGCAGGCCCATCTACCTTTTGGGTGTCCTCCCTGGCTGATCCTCTGGTGGACCTCATTACCACCAGAGCTTGGAAGGAACCGGACACTGTAGAGCCAGTACCAAAAAGGCCAGATAAAGTGTTGAGCCCTCATACTGACAAGCCCGCATGGAGTAAGGGTTCCCTAGTTGAATCCATGGTGGTGGCAGTGGCCACCAAAAAGGAACTGGCTCATGAAAGTTCCTTGGTCCATCCTCTGGATAAGGAGTCTAGGGCAATGGATCGTCTTGGAAAGTGGATGTTTGCTTCAGCTACCTTTGCCATAAGGGCGCTGAACTATATGGTCCATGTGATTAGACTTCAGCACGACCTTGTGAAAGAGTACATGGAGTCTCCCCCAGAGTCCATTTTGGCCAAGGATAAACGATCATTCTTGGCTCGTATGGCCACTCTTAAGTCAGTTACAAATACGTCCATGAGTTTACTATCTCATGCTACCGAGGGAGCCGCTAGGGCAGCCGGGTCCATTATTACCATGAGGCGTCATGCCTGGCTCCGGCTTTGCGATTTTTCGAAACCTTTCAAGGCATCCTTTGCGAATGCCCCTTTTGATGGTTCGACACTGTTCGGGAAGCCCATCCGAGACACGCTAGTCCAGAGTGAGAAGAGCGGGAAGACGCTGTCGGCCATTGGGATCTGCTTCTCCAACCCTCAAAGGTCTTTCTCCAGGAACCAGTGAGTGCAGAAGTAGTTGTGGTTCCGGAAGTCTCAGCATTCCCGGAACACTCCAGACTCCTTTTCCCCTAGAGGCAGAGGGGGACAAGGTGGACGCCAGCCCAGAGGCAGAGGGGGACCGAAGAACTTTGGGTCACAGGAACCTTTCTCTGATCGACCTGCGCAGCAGCCCTGAGGGGTTCCCTGACTACTCCACTCTGGGGGCAGTTGGGGGGGGCATTTTTCAAGGCACCTAGCTCAGTGGGAGTCCATAACATCAGATCTCTGGGTGCTTCGAATAATTTCCAGAGGTTATTCCATTCTCTTCATAAACAGTCCCCTATCCACAAGGCGCCTCCCGGACATCCCACCCGCTCAAAGGGAGGCGGCAGCTTTGGAAATAGTAAAGCTGCTTGGTAAAAGAGAAATCCAGCCGGTGCCCCCAGACCAGTCCGGATCAGGCATCTATTCCAGGTTCTTTTTGGTGCCAAAAAAGGCGGGGGATTTGAGACCGATTCTCGACTTTTCCATGATGAACCTGTCCATTGCCAATGAGAGCTTCTGGATGGTCACATTGCAATCCATTCTGCCGTTCTTACAGGAGGAAGACTGGATGTGCTCAGTAGACCTCAAGGATGCATACTACCATATCCTGATGGACAGACGATCCAGGAGGTTCCTCCACTTTCGGCTAGGAGCCAGTCACCATCAGTTCAGGGGCCTACCCTTCGGTCTCACCACAGCCTGCCAGGGTGTTTACCAAGGTCATGGCAGTTGTAGCGGCCCACCTGAAGCTTCAGTGCATTCAGGTCTTCCCGTACCTGGACGATTGGCTCCTCACTGCCCCCACCAGGCATCCACTTGTGCTGGCCAGAAATACCTTTCTTCAGTTGTCGAACCTGCTGGGTATTGCAATAAAGTTCTCTCTTCAGCCTGTTCAGATTCTGGACTTCTTAGGGGCAAAAATAGATTCTCTTCAGGCAAGGATATTTTTGACCTCAGACAGACTTTGGAACCTGACCCTTCATGTCTTGGTGCTTCTTCAGACTCCTTCACCCCCAGTAGAGTTAGTCCTAGTAGGGTCCATGGCAGCAGCTATAAATCTGGTTCCTTGTGCACGTCTGCATATGAGAGAGTTACAGTGGACGTTACAAATTCAGTGGTCTCTGTTATACAAGCCCCTAGACTTCCCGATTCCCCTAAGCAAAGTGTGCAAAGCTTCTCTCATGTGATGGCTTCATTCCCAGGATCTGCGAGGAGGACACCCCTTTGTTACACTTCCGCCCCAAGCCACGGTGACCATGGATGCATCCCGTCTAGGGTGGGGGGGCATTGCTCGGGCAGGACTGTCCAAGGCATGTGGACCCCAAATGAGACTGTTCTGCATATCAATGTTCTAGAGATGAGAGCAGTCCTTTTAACGCTGCAGGCCCTTCATGCTTCTCTTCCTCTGGGAACTATTGCGATTCAGTCAGACAATAGGTCAGTGGTCTGGTCTATCAACAAACAGGGGGGAACCAGGTCCTACCCACTTTGTTGAGAGGCCATGAGAGTGTGGGAATGGGTGATCTCCACCAACTGTTTTCTGATAGCAACGCACATCCCAGATCAGTCTAACATTTTGGCAGACAAACTGAGCAGGACTATCCTTTTGCCTTACTAATGGTCTCTGAACCCTTATGTAGTGGACCAGATCTTACTCAAGTGCGTCCAACGCAAAGTGCAGCGAGTTATTCGCTCTGATTCCCCCAAAGGAGCAACACCCAGAGATGCTCTTGTCCATGCTTGGCCACCTGGTCTTCTTTATGCATATCCCCCGCTTCCTCTCATGACAAAATTCTTACAGAAAGCTTGGCGGTTGGGGAGCAGGATTATTCTCATAGCCCCATTCTGGCCTCATCAAATTTGGTTTCCCTGCCTACGGTCTCATCTAGTATCTCCACCCTAGATATTGGATCCCATTCCGGATCTCACTCGTCATCCCTCGGGAATTCCTCCACCGAATATGGACAGCCTTTAGCGTACTGCTTGGTTGCTCCAGTTCCATTAATTGCCAGGACTCCCTGTCTCTCTTCCCCCATTAAGTCCATTCTGGTAGTGGCGCACAAGTCCTCTACCAGAAAGGTGTACCATAGTAAATGGAATAGTTTTTCCATTTGGGCTTCTCAGAGAAATTTGGATCCCTTTACTGCTCCTGTTCCAGCGGTGTTAGATTTTTTTGTCTCAAATTTTCCAGCAGGGGTCCGTCTCTTCCACAGTGAAAGTCCAGCTGGCGACTATATTCCATTTTCATGTAGGAGAAAATTCAAGTTGTCTAGCTGCTGCCAGAATTTGTAAGACCTTTATCAAAGGTACTTCTTTATTGAGACCTCCTATTAAGCATTCTTCTCCTCCATGGGATTTGACCTTGGTTCTTCAGGCCTTAGTTGCGCCTGCATTCGATCCCGCAGCATCAGTTGATTTGAAATTCTTGTCATGGAAGACAGCTTTCCTGGTGGCTATTACTTCGGCCAGAAGAATGTCGGAGCTTCTAGCCTTATGTATGAAACCCCCGTACCTAGTTTTTCATAAGGATAAGGTGTCTCTCAGGACTAACCCTTCTTTCCTTCCTAAAGTTGCTTCGGAGTCAAACATTAATCAGTCTGTTAATCTCCCAGTATTTTTCTCTAACTTTCAAAATAAAGGGGAATACAAACTTCATTTGCTGGAAGTTCACAGACAGTTATGCTTTTACTTACATAGGTCTAAACTCTTCTGTAAGTCTGATCAGCTTTTTGTTTCCTTTGCTAAACCTTTTTTGGGGAATCCAGTTTCAAAGGTGACTCTTGCTAGATGGATCTCGCTTTGTATTTTACAGGCATACAAGGAACATGGATTACCAGAACCAGACAGGGTTCATGCTCATTCGACTTGTTCTATGGCTACTTCTGCTGCATTCTGGTCCAGAGTTTCCCTGGATGACATTTGTTCAGCAGCTACCTGGGCTTCCTCTCTCACTTTTATTACTCATTATAAGCTGGATATGGTGTCTAGAGCAAGGGCTTCTTTTGGCTCTGCAGTGCTTCGGAATATCCTTCCTTAAGGGTCTCCCAAGTTTTTTGGTAGCTGGGGACTGTGTCCCACAGGTTGATGATCAAATGAAGTTAACTACTTCAGTTAAAGAAGTTATGTACTCACCGTAACGTTCCATCTGAGTAGTTAGACTTAGTTTGTCAGCAACCTTCTCTCCCTCCTTCCCCGTGACCTTGGTGGTTTATGTCTGTGTTTTGGGCTCAGTGTCCTGGGTCTGATGAGCCTAGTTTATGTATTCTGGTCAGGTTTTTGTTTTAGGTTGTTGTGTGTTATGCAGTGGGTGGCAAACTCGATCTGAGGATTGGAAGGAGGTTGCAGTGAAGTATGGGTAAGGGGGAGGAGCTCGGAGCTTGGAAAGCTGCTGGCTCAGATCCGAAACCCACAGGTTGCTGACAAATGAAGTCTAACTACTCAGATGGAACGTTATGGTGAGTACATAACTTCTTTTTTGTGTTTATTATTAAATATTTTTAAACATTTTAACTGTGGCTGTTTTGTGTAGAGATAGTTTAAGCTCTTAGGGTACTTGCATGTATTTGGTGATACTTTATAAGTCACTCCTAAATAGGCCTCAAGTCTCAGTCATACTTACCAATTGGATAATAACAACATTGCACAGTAGAATTGGACACCCTTTGCTAAGGGCCTTTATAGTAGCTGATAGTAGTGGTTGGTGGCAGTTGGTGCTACCGTATAGTCTAGGCAGAAGGGGGCAAAACTGGAGAACCTGTGCCAGCCTTCCCCAGGAGTATTTGTATATAAATGAAATCTCAAAGTGTATGTGTGTCAGCTACTTGGGCAGGGACATGAAGCACTGGTTGGATAGAGAGGGTGCTGGAGGTTTTGGCTTGACCACTCAGCTGAGATCTGAACCCTGTAGCTGTGCCAGTGGGAGTTTTATTGGGGATCTGGAGAGAAAGGGAGAAAGCAGCCCCAGATTGACTGTGAACTCTGTGTGCTCTCAAGGGAAATTGTACCTTACTGTGTGTGTGTACTTGTTATCCTCCCAGTATGGATGCCCCCTATTGCTGCTAGTGGTGAGGATTGAGGCTGCTTGATTACTGAGCCAGTGCATGGGTGTCGCACCAAACATGACAGGGAATAAGCAGATCAAAACGCCATTTGCTAAGAAGCATCAGCTATAGTAATCATGCTGGCAAATTGCTTCAGCAACTGGTACAGTTAGCCTGATTTCTTATGCTATTACTTCCTGAATGTCCAATAGTCAGGAGTGTGTCAACACTCCTTACATGTGCAATATGAACATCAGAATATAATATACTAGAACCAATGAAGTGCAATATTCTAAGCAGTCACAATGTGAAGTCATAGTTTTGTAATACCTACTAGTATAATACTGTCTGTCTTCCTGTCTAATTGTGGTAATTTATTATGTTGTTAATATTTTAATTATTACTGTATGCATTAGTCTTACTGTCTTTCAAACTGTGTGTTCATTTTTATGTCTTGCACAGGGAACAAAGGAACAAAATGTCATTCAGCTTGCACTGCTGTGTATATCTGATCAACAGTAAAGTTTACTTTGACTTTATCCTAAGGCCCTTGCTAATGAACCAGTCATGTAGTAATTCCACACTGCATACTGGACTGTTCTCAATGGTATTGGTGATGCAATTATCTGAGAATCATATTTTCATGTCACTAGCAGCGAACATTGTATTATTGAAGGGAAGAGAAGGCTAAAAGCAATAGCATTAATAAAATGATGTATGCCTAACCTTTAGGAACTCCTGAAAAAGGCAAAGCTGAAGACAGAGAGTCTTGAACTTTGATTCTGTAACATCCACTGTGTTGATAATTTGGGAATCTTGTAATGCTGGTGTGCAGGCTGTTTGAGTGCAGTTTTAAAAAAACAACCCAACATGGAAGACATTTTTGTATTTTTATTTAAATCAGTATGTTGGTTTTGTTCCCCTACATTATCCCAAGTTAAAACTCACTGCAGCTTCAATCATACAAAATAAATCATTTGATACCTCATGCCAGGGTAGGTACCCCTTCTTATGTAAGAGGATGACAAACCTGCAGATAAAATATATGTCATCAGAAAGCGTATGCCTAAAATAAAAAAAAAAGCATATTTAATAAAATCAGTGGAGCAGTTTAGTTAATAAAACAAAGCTGGTTTGGAAACATAACTCTGTGTAAGAGGGATTTTCGATCTGTAGTAAGCCTCCTCCAGAGACACATTATCCACTATTTAACACCTTCTAAATAAATGTATTTCAAAGTACTCTAAAACAAAAGATTACCGTAAGACATCTATTTCTGTTTTCACTTTGTTGAAAAATATTCAGGTAGGGAAATATTTAGTAAAAATTCTGTGTAAATGTTTTATTTTAATATGTAAAAAAATGTTAGGATAAACCCATAGAATCCATTTTTGAGTCTAAAATCTTCCAAGGTGAGCGTTATTGGAGATAATGAACCTTCCTGGTATTAGTATTCAGAACACTTCTGGGTAGTAAGTCTTTTATTCCCCATTAGAGAATGGGCGACTTGTACATTGCCACTCTGACTGGAGAATGAACAGTGTCATTCCATATCACTGTTGCAATAGTCTTTACATAAGGGATCTACTGCCAAGGATATCCCAATGTCCTGCTAGTATACCAAAGCCTTTAGATATTATAGGTGCAATACGTCACACATATGCTCCCTGTGTGAGGCGTACAGCATAAAGTTGATGTACAGATGCAAACACTCAGCACTTTGCTGTCAGTCCGAATGTCTGTCTGAACACCTTTCAGCTGTGCTGGTTGCCGGGCTATCTTCAGATAAGTGCCCCATTGGGGTTTCTTTTCAAATTTTTTTCATTATTGTAGTACACTTGTGTTCATCCAAGAAGGAAAAATGTCAGTGTAGGAGGCAGATTTCCCATAAAGACAGTCACGACCAGTGTCCGTTTTGCTTAGGAGCTTCTCATGATCCTACATAGTGCTCGCTCTGTCAAGTGTTTGTCCCTAAGACTCCTCGTAGTCACTTATCTTCCTTATCCATATACCTTGAGAACAACAACTTAAGCTGTTGGCGGCTCAGGGTGCTATGGTAGAATTCTCCCATCTCAAGGGTCGGCCATCTGCCAAGAAGCCCAAAAAGACTAGGCCTGATCTAGTGCTACGCAGCCTCCCCTGGACTTGTGTCTAGAAGCTTTTGAAAGCCCTGAAGACCATCTGGTGTTTGCCTTGGATTCCTGTGCAGCGACCCTGTTGAAGGCCGTCATGGATCTCTGAATTATTGCACAACCTCAAAAGCTTTTCCAGCGTCTATTCTTGACATTGAGGGGGAAACATTGCTGATTATTTTCAAGGGACCAAGGGGGATTCCTCATATTTTAGTAGGGGAAGAGATTCCTACTAGAATTATTGAATCCTGCCAAGGGTTGGTACCACCAAGAGTCTTTCGGGCAGATGTCTAACTCAGAAAAGGCAAAAACTAAACACATTTACCCCTGCTGTTAAAGATCCCAATGTGAATGGCAGGATTTTACTCTGAGTCTGTTCAATGCCTTAATGGCCTTGAAGCCTTCATAGGGATATCAATCCCTGCTCCTCCCTGATCTTTCACTCCTGTTAAGAGGCCTAATTAATTGGATTCCTCAGATGAGGATTTGGACTCTGGGGAGGAATCCTTTGCTTACTCCTCTCAGATTCATTTCCCTGTAAACTATGGTACTGAGGAAGAGGATTATTTGTGCCCAGACTCCCCCTTGGAGGAATTATCATTTGGGGATACTATTGCTCATATGATGGAGTACTTAAAATGAGTTTGCTCCTAGGTTTCTGACATTCAAAAATGTATTATGAGCTTTTACAAATGGAGTCTCCTAAGCTGTTTGCTGTTCCTCCTGTTTTGGCAACCTTTTTCTGCTGCCTGTGTAGCTTCTGATTCTCAACCACTGGCCCCTATGAAACCTGGCAGGTTCTACAAGGTGTCTGAAGATTGCAAATTTTTGTATAAGTGCCCTTCTGTTGATACTTCACTGGTTTCAGTTTCCTTTGATAAGCCTTCTAAACATTTACCATCTACTAGCTCCTTCCCTCTAATAAGAACAGTTAAGCTATGGAAAAGTGAGGTAAAAAAGTATATAATGCTGCCACCTTTTTCTTTTAGAGCTATTAATTACCAAAACCAAGTTTATTTTGGTCCTTCTTTCTCAGCTAGCTTCAGTGGTCTCTGACCTTTCTGGTTCTGATAGGAAGGCTTTAGCTCTTTCCCTACTTGGATCTGCTTCTCTGGTCACCCCATCACTCCATAAAATGCAGCTATGATGCAGTTGATGCCTCTTCCAGTGTTGCTGCTTTTGGGTCTGTGATGTGGAGTTATTCTTTGCTATATTTGCAGGCATTACCTGATGATATTAAAGCCAAGCTTTTGGATGCCCCTGCAAATAATAAAAATCTTTTTGGGACAGCTGCTGCTGACCTGTTTAAGTTCCTCCAGGATAAGGGTAAGGCCTTGCAGCACCTCAAACATATTTTGTCTTCCCTATCCCCAAATTCCAGAGGAATTACTCTTCTAAGTTTTCCTTTGTCCATACGCAAACTCACCCACTTCCCATGCGTAAGAAGGGGTCGACACATAATCTACTCAGACTCATTCATGTCAGAAGCCTTCTATACAGAACAAACCTGTCTCCATTAGACATTTGGCCTCTTCTTCCCCTCAAGCATGTCCCTCTATCTGCCTTAGCCTGTTTCTTCCATGACTCTTGGGTGCTGTCTGTTATTCTTCCGGGATGTGTCATGGTTTGGATATCCCTTCTTCCCTTTTCAGGCATTTCACAACCTCCTCTGGAACAATGTCCCCCCTTGGATCAGGACACCATTTAGCCTGTTCCACCCTCCCAAGATGGAAAGGGGTTTTACTCCTAAATGTTTTTGGTTTCTTGGAAGGAGGGTACCTGGAGACCAATTCTAGATCTTTCTCTATTCAACACCATTCCAAAAGTCCCTTCTTTCCAGATGCTCTCTCTCTTCAGACCTTGTTTCCTCTTCTTCTCCAGGCCTTCTTGATTTCTCAGCAAGGATGCATACCTTCACATCTCCATTCACCCTCTGTTCTTGAAATTGTTATATTTCTCTGTTTCTTCTCTCATTTTCAGTTCTCTGCTTTGCCCTTTGGCCTTTCTGTTGCCCCAAGTGTATTCACCAAATGCCTCATTCATAGTCATTGCCTTTTGCAGACCCCAAGGAATACAGATTTTCTCCTATCTGTATGACCTGCTCATTCAGGCTTCTTCTCCCAGCAGTCTATTGCGAGATCTCCACTTTACCACTTATCTTTTGCCAAGTCTTGAGGTTCACCGTAATCTTAAGAAATCAGTCCTTACTTCCTCCCAGCATCATATTTTCTTGGGGTGCAAGCTTCAGTCTTTTCCCATGTTAGTTTCTTTTCCTGCTCCAAAGGTTTTGTCTCTGACAAGCTTTTTCCAGATGTTCTTTGTGTTTCACTGTTGCAGTCATTACATTTGGGTTATCTGCTTGCAGGTAGCTCTCAGTTGGCCTGATTAACAAAGTCTTGGGTCCTGCGTCGGTTGCTGTCCCTTCTTCCATGACGTCAAGTCTTCAGGGATATAAAACATGCAGCCGACGCCATTACATCAGTCTTTCTTGCCGTGTGGTGCCAGAAGCAGTTCGCAAGTGCCAGTCAGCCGACTCCTGAAATTTTCGTTTTCGAGTTTCAGAACCAAAGTCTTCAACTAAAAGCTAAGTACCCCATTGGGGAAACTTTTTCTTGCTCTTAACCGATGTCAGTAAAAGTAAATAATTGCATTACTTGTGGAAAGCAAATACCTCATAAAGATTTTCATTCGTACTGTATTCCTTCCCTAGGCCCTGACCACGACGTACCTCGCTGTCGGTTTTGTGCCTTATTTAAACCATGAACTATCTGTCATCAGTATATTTATGCTTCTAAATATTTTGGTGCTCTGTTCAATTATCCTGATATGTCTTCGGTCAGCCATCCGACTACCCTCATTCCGAAAAAACACAAAGATAGACCAGAGACAGGCCGCCTAGGTCCAAAGCAGCTGGCGATGCTTCTCCTAAGCCAGACGCCAGTTCGCCGGTACTCAGTGAGGCGCTTTCGCAGCCCCTGATACCCGCAACTTCTGATTCGCAGGCCTCTACTGAGACCCATTCGGAGTCCGGTATGCCGCAAGATGCTTCAACTGTGGAACCTGCGGATGTCTCCACCTTGGACGGGTCTGGAGCCGCTGTGCAGGCACCGACTTCTAAGGGTGTATTCAGGCCTCTACTGACTTGCGTATTAAACCAACGCCATCTTCTACTTCAAGGCCTAAATCTCAAACCATGCCTAAAAAACTGACGCCCAGACCGCATGGTCAGGCCTCTGTGCCTAAAAAACAGATAAGAATGGCTGAAGACCTTATTACTTTAATCAGGGGAAGCCAGCCTTCCCCCTCTAAGAGACCTAGGTCTGAGTTTGTTTATGATACTTCCGACCAGGATTCTGAATTTTCTGTTACCTCTAATGACCAGGATTTACCCTTATCTACCTATGAGGGTTCTGATGTTGAGGACTCCATTCCCTGTGCTTCCCCCCGGAGGATTTCTCTTTTGGTGAAACCTTACATACTCTCAGGGAGCATTTTCGTTGGGAAAGTCAGGATTTCTCTGATTCTAAAAAGTGGCTTAGGGATTTCTTACTCCTGCCCCAGCACAGGCCTTTAGCCATACCATGCATTTGCAGAATCTAGCTTGGCCCCTGACTCTTTACCTCCTGCTCCCAGGAAACCTGATAGATATTACAGGGTCCCTGACTCTCACAAGTTACTTTTCAAACATCCTACTGTAGATCCTGAGACCATTTCACAGGGGCCCAAGGGCATTAAAGCTACTACTGCCAAAAATCCTACACCCTCTGATAGAGACTCCAGGGTGCTGGATAGATGGGGTAAGAAGGTATACACTTCTGCAACTTTGGCAATTAGGCCTTAAACTGCCAGTTTCATATGTTGGACGTATCAGCAGCATATTATTGGATTGCTTAAACAGAAAATGATGTTATTTGATTGTGCTGAAAATAAGGATTTACATGATTTATTGCATTCAGCTTAACAGGTTGGAAAACATACTTTGCAGTGTGGTTTTGACTCTAGAGGCATCTTGCAGGGCTGCTGTAACTAGGTCTGTACTTAGAAGGCATGCTTGTCTTAAGGAGCAATCCCTACCAGATCATGTTAAAGCAAAATTACTGGATGCTCCCCTAAACCAGGACCACCTGTTTGGCAACAAGGTAGAAGAAGTCTTTAAAAAGATGGAAGAAAAAGCTAAATCTGTGCAGACTGTTAAAGATTTTTTTTACAAGTACAACCTCCAAGATTTAGTAGGCATTGGCCTTCCAAGAATTGGTCCTTTCCTGTCTCTGCAAGACCTTCTCAGTCCAAACCCAGACCCAGCAGAGCTCCCAGGCTGCAGTCCCAGGGTATGCACAGGACTAAGCAGTGGGAGGCCTCCACTTCCAAATCTGGGAGTAATAAGACTCCCCCCTATGGTAAACTGTCTCAGTGACTTCCTTTTAAAATTTCCAAGCACTTATCAACTGACTGCCCCTTTGGGGGGAAAGATTACTCTTTATGCAAAGAACTGGGAACTCATTACCTAGGACAAATGGGTTTTAAATATAGTGTCCCAGGGATACAGATTTCACTTCCACACGTTGCCAACACCAAGCGGGTGGCCAGACCTACCCCCAAATCAGTGGGCAGAGACCCAAAAACAAGTACTTTCTCTCATAAGCATGGGGGCTATTCATTTGGTACCAGAAGAGGAAAAGGGACAAGGTTTCTACTAGAGACTTTTCCTGGTACCCAGAAAAGACAAATCAAGCCGTCCTATCCTGGACCTGTCTACTTTAAACACCTTTTTGGAGATTCCAAAATTCAAGATGCTGACTCTTCACCAGTTGCTTCCTATGATAGACAAAGATGCCTTGTTGGCAACACTAGATTTAAAAGAAGCATACCTGCACATCCCAATTAGGGAATCTTGCAGAAGATACCTACGCTTCAAAGCAGGCTACACGCACTATCAGTTCTCTGCACTGCCCTTTGGCTTATCTACTGCTCCCAGGGTATTCACAAAGTGCCTAGCTCCAGTTATTGCATTTTGCAGGCAAAGTATACCCATACCTGGATGATAGTCTAATTCAGGCAGAAAGCCAGGACATACTTTTGAATCATCTGGCCTTTGTACAAAAGGTTCTAACTTGTCTGGGGTACACCATAAACGAAAAGAAAACATACTTGGTACCCTGTCAACAAATTATATTTCTGGGAGCAAGCTTGAATACAACTTCCCAGATGGCTTTCCTCACGCCAGAGAAACAAATTCATTTGACAACCTACTTCATACAAGTGACCACAAAAACTCTGCTATCTGCAAGACAAATACTGCAAGCCTTGGGGTTCATGGCCTCCTGCATTCTTCTAATTCCATGTGCAAGACTGCATATGAGGAAACTACAGTGGTATCTAAAAAGCCTGTGGTGTCAACATTCTCAGGATCTAGAAGCAATGATTCCTATCATACCTTGCCTACGCCTAGAGTTCCTTTGGTGGGCAGAGGCCTGCCACCAAAATAAGGGACTACCTTTCATACCAACCCTGCCACTCAATCTCTAACAACAGATGCATCAGACTATGCATGGGGTGCTCATCTGGCAGGGAAGTGCATTCAGGGCAAATGGAACCCAAGTCAAATGCACCTGCATAACAATCAAAAAGAAATGTTAGCTGTACAGAATGCTCTGACAGCCTTCAAGGACCACATTCTTCCAGGACAACTAATGGTAAAGACAGACAACACCACTGTTATGTGGTACAGAAACAAGCAGGGGGTACACATTCTAACCTCCTCTGCAGACTAGCCATGGCATTGTGGAACACAGCCTTGAGCTACCAAGTGCACCTACAAGCTCAGTTCCTGCCAGGAAAATGAAATACACTGGCAGACGGACTAAGCAGAAACCTCATGGACCCACACGAGTGGAAACTGGAACCAAGGATTTTTAACATGTTGACAAGCAAATGGGGGAGCCCAGATATAGACCTGTTTGCCTCTCCCCAGAACTACCAATTAGACAAATTCTGCACAAGGACTCCCCACAAACAAGCCTGGAAAGTGGATGCTCTGTCCTTTAGCTGGAAAAACCTATCGGTCTATGCCTTCCCCCCTCTGACTCTCCTCTCCAGAGTACTACAAAAAATCAAACAGGATAAACCAAGGATGATTTTGATTGCTCCTGACTGGCCACGCCAACACTGGTACCCCCTCCTGCGCAGTGTGTCTCAGTTATCCCCATGGCACCTGCCTCAGACTCCTTCCCTGTTGTCTCAGCAAGAGAACCAGATTCTGCACCCTCCGCTTCTAACACTGAATCTAGCAGCCTGGCTTATTACCTAATTTCTCCTTTACCATCCCTCAGTAAACCTGTGATGGATATCATTTTAGAGGCAAGGAGGCCTAGTACTAGAAAATCTTATGCTGAAAAATGGAAAAGATTCTGTGCCTGGACCCAATCTCAAAGGATGAGCACAGCAGCTCCCAATTTACCTCAGATTTTACAATACTTAACTGAGATGCTTCACAAGGGCCTGTCTTTTTCCTCCATCAAAATTCATGCCTCAGCCATTTCAGCTCATTATAACACAGAACCTCCCCTCTTCTCACATCCTCTGCTCAAGCAGTTCCTCAGAGGGGCCAAAAATTTGAGACCACCCAGGAGAGCTCCAACCCCAGCCTGGGACCTTAACTTTGTTTTGGAGAAACTCACTCTACCTCCTTTCGAGCCAGCTGCTACTGCAGACTTAAAATTTATTTTTTGGATAACAGCTTTCCTTTTAGCAATCACTTCAGCAAGAAGGGTATCTGAATTACAGGCCTTTATGGCAGTGGAGCCTTCCATCATCTTTCATGCGGACAGGGTGTTCCTCAGAACCAATCCATCCTTCATGCTCAAGGTTGTATCCAGTGTGGCTCTTAATCAGTCCATTCATTTGCCAACCTTCTTTCCCATTCCACAGAACAAAGGGGAATGGATGCTGCATTCCTTAGATGTGCACAGACAACTTAGATTCTACTTGGACAGGACTGTACCTCAAAGGAAATCTGAACAACTGCTGGTGTCATTTGCTGCAGGGGGAGAGGGGAAGGCTATTTCAAAGCAAACCATTTCTAAATGGATTGGCCATTGCATTCATTTCTGCTATAAGCACCATGGAAAACCTATCCCACAGGGGATCAGACCTCACTCCACCAGGGCTGCATCTACCTCTACAGCCTTTCTCAGAGGAGTCCCTACCAGGGACATCCTAGATGCTGCTACCTGGAGTTCTGTACATACTTTCACCAAGCATTATCATTTTACAATTTTCTCTAAATCCGGAGCTGGCTTTGCCACTGCAGTCTTGCAGGGCCTTATAGCTGGTCCTAATGCTATCTAAATTCCTTCTCCCAGCCATAGCTTTGGGACTCTATCCAAATGTAATGACTGCAGCAGTGAAACATGAAGAACATAGTACAGTTGTGTACACTTACTATAAATGTAGATGTTCAAGTGTATTCACTGTTGCAGTCTTGGTTACCCTCCCTCCAGCCCCCTAACTTCTTTTGGCTATACTTCTTTACTATGCTTAAAAGCGTTTTGGTGTATTTGCTTTTTTGTTGGAGGAATATCATTGTATTTTTATATTTAATTGCTCCCCATTAGGGGGGCACCTGACATCTGGGGCAATAAAAACTGATGTAATGGCGTCGGCTGCATGTTTTATACCTCTGACAACCTGACGTCATGGAAGAAGGGACAGCAACCGACGCAGGACCCATGACTTTGTTAATCAGGCTGACTGAGGGCTACCTGCAAGCAGATAACCCAAATGTAATGACTGCAACAGTGAATACACTTGAACATTTACATTTATGGTAAGTGTACACAACTGTACTTTTCTCCTGCCTCTATTATGGCCAGGAAATTATTGAGGATTCTGGGATTTATGGCCTCCAGTATTCCCATGCTTCCTGTTGCCAGGCTTCATATGAGGAAGCTACACTTGTACCTCAAACCAGTGTGGCTTCAACACTGCCACCTTCTGAAGTCCTTTGTTTCTTTGCTTCCTTGTTTGAAACTCGAGCTTCAGTGGTGGATTCAACAACTCTGTCTCAATCTGGGGCTTCCTTTTCAGGCTCCAGTTCCTTCTCAGGAACTGTTCACGGATGCCTTAGACTTGAGGTGGGGGGCTTCTTGTGGCCCTCTAAAGGTCTAGGGACTCTGGCCTCCTCATTAGAGGTCAGATCATATCAACGTAAAGAAGATGAGAGCTCTGCTTCTGGATCTGCAAGCTTTTAATTTCCGTGTCCACCCTGGCCTCCTCAAAGACTTCATGTGGTACATCAGCAATCAGGGAGGTACGAGGTTCTTTCTTCTTTGCAGATTAGCTCTTTAGGTGTGTGATCTAGCTATAAAGTATTAATTGACTCTTCAAGCGGTTTACATTCCTTCAAAGCACAGTCTAGTGGCAGATGAATTGTGCAGGTCCAGAACACAGGCTCATGAATGGATGCTTCACAGAGATGTGTTTCTGGACATAGTCCATCAGTAGGGTATTCCTCAGGTAGATTTTTTGCCACCCCTTTGAATAGACAACTTTCCTGTATTCTGTTCAAGAGTACCAAGTCATCTGACTTGCAAAGTGGATTCCCTGTTTTTTCTTCTGAAGGGAATGTTTCTGTATCCCCCTTCCTCTGTTGCCATGAGTTCTGCAAAAAAATCAGGCAGGACTCTCCCAAAATCTTGCTGATAATTCTCTTTTGGCACAGACAGCATTGGTTCCCCCTTATCACTTGGCCAGGGGCAGTCGCCACAAGTTACCTCACAGGGTAGATCTTCTCACTCAAGACAAGGGATCTCTTATCCATCATCACCTGTCAACTCTTCTGTTGACACTGTAGGTGATAGGGTTTTGATTCCTTTTAGGCAACTCTCTTCTGAAGTTGTACCCTGGGTTCTGCAGGAGGCCAGGAAACCCACTACCAGAAAATCATACATGTCCAAATGGAAAAGATTTTCTGTCTGGTGCCTCTGTCACCTTCAGGATCAACTGTCAGTGGGGCGGTGGGGTGGTCCTTTGGTTCTGCCGTATTACTCGTGTGATCTTCATGCTGAGCTGGCATATTCTTCAATTAAAGCTCACCTTTCAGCAGTTTCTGCTTGTCTGCTCTTGAATCCTCCTCTGGCCTCTCAATTTGAGATCAATCAATTTCTTAAAGGTGTCCTTCATATCAGGCCTCCCAGAAAGTCTATCCTGCCTTCTTGGGACCTTAATTTTGTACTTGAAAATTGATTTAGGCTCTTTTTGAACCTGCTAGTTCAGCTTCTTTGCAGCATTGTACTTGAAAGACTATTCTTCTGTAACTTCTTATTTCAGCCAGTAGGTTGTCTGAACTTCAGGCTGTCACGACTATTCCTCGTTTTTTAGTTTTTCACCGAGACAGGGTGTCTCTTCAAATGAATCCTTCTTTTATTGCCAAGGTGGTTAATACATTGTCCCTTAATCAGTGTATTCACCTTACTTCCTTTTTTCCTTCTCCGCTGTCTGCCATTGAGAAGGTTCCTCACACCTTGGATCTGCATAGACAGCTTTGGTATTATTTGGATAAAACAAAGGCAGTTCACGAGTCTGAGCAGCTTTTATTTCTCTTAATTCCAGGACTTTGGGTTTGGCTATTTCCAAGCAAACCATCTCACCCTGGATATGTAAGACCATTTCTTTTTGTTGTTCCTTTTATAGCAAATCTGTTTCTTCATCTGTAAAGCCACACTCTTCTAGTGTGGTTGCCGTTTGTGGTACCTTTTTTCAAGGGTTTGGACACCAATTCCACCCTTGAGGCTGCTACTTGGTCATCTGTTCATACTTTCTATAAACATAAATTGAATGTTATTTGCAGGGACAGGGCAGGTTTTTCCTGGGCTATTCTGCATGTGATTATAGAGGGCTCTTCTGTGTGTTACTCCTCCCAGCTTTCTTCTTGTACTCTCTCTTTTGTAAAGAATACTGCAACAGAGATATGGAAGGACATAGTGCAGGTGTGTAAAATGTTACCATAATGGTAGATGTCTGTCTCTTCACTGTTGCATTATTCAGTCCCTCCTTCCATCCCCATGTTTCCAAGCTTTTGTCCCTGTGCTTTTGTTGCCGCCCTGGCTGTGGGGCTCTTGCTTCCTCTTTCCTTCTGTCTTTTTTCACTTATGGATGTACATGCTCTCTTTTGTCCCTGAGGGTATTCTTTTCCTCCTGGGACATATCCGTTCTGAATGCTTGCGTCTGTACATCACCTTTATGTCCTACATGCATTTCCGATGGAAATGAAGTCTGAAACTCAGATGTATGTCATTACTTAGTGAATTCAACCCCAGGTGATTTTGTCAGCAAACCACAAATTTTATGAGGAACAGACTAAAATCTGGACAGTTGAGAGGTATGGATGTAAGAAGCATTTAGTGGCTGGCATTAACTGATTTTAAGCATGTTTTTTAAAGGTATACTGCTTCTGAATGTTTGTGTGAGCATGATAGAGTTTATATAGATGTTAAATACGTACTAAACTTATATTTTGGATGTAAAATACTTCCTCTATCAACATTTACATGTGCTACAGCAAGTTTGAAACATTAGGTGGGGGAACTATTTTACATCAAAAATAATAAAAAAAAAAAATATATATATATATATATATATATATATATATATATATATATATATATATATATATATATATATATATATATATATATATATATATATATATATATATATAAATATATATATATATATATGTGTGTGTGTGTGTGTATATAAAATTAAAATAAAAGTGGTAATGTTTTACAACATACCCCCTGGATGTGCAGTAGTAAGGCCCGTCCAACACCAGGTGAAGTTTTTCTAAATTGATGAATAAACATATTGATGTTTTGTTTGTCCGCATGAATATTCATCCGGTATTGCTGGCATACGTAAAGCAGATAGTGCGGACTTGTAAGGATAAAAAAGAGACAGTTTTTAAATGTTGATCTTATAAATTTAGAAAGTTGTTAAATTAAGATGAATTGTGTAAGCATGCATTTTCTGAAGGAAATGGCATCTGAAACACAAATGTATGTCATCATGTATTGATTTCATTCCTCTGATATGCCAGAAAAAACACACAACTTTGAGGAACGGACCAAAAATATGAGGCAAAAATCTGGGTATTCTGTGAAGACAGACAGTTGAGAGGTATCTAATATAGCCACGCAGTTATTTTTTTCTTCAGTCTAAATGGATACAAGCATGGTTTCCCTTTTGAAAATGTTACCAGGGATGACAATAGTCATAGCACTCAACCTTATAACGTTACAAATTGTAGTACTAAACTTTAAAAATCAAAGCAGAAGGTCAGAAACAGGTGCACTTTAATTTTCACAAAAGATGCTCTTCCCGTACTAGACCCTATAAAAGTTATTGATGATATGGTATCTGTTTCGGATTTCAGGTCTTTGTCTCCCCTCCCCCATGTTATCTTTGGTTATGTCCAAAATTTATATTCTAAAAAGTTGATAGGAATCATTATCACTCCAATGAGAAAGATTTAAGTCAAGACCTTTATCTGCTTTTAAGCAGTGAGCGGATGTTTTTTTTTTTTTTTTTTTTTTTTTTTTTTGTGGAGTCAGTTATGGCTGGTTATGAGACGTACTTCATAGCAAAAGAAACCGGGACAGAACCAAAAACAATGGATGACAAATGCCCAGATATCAAAGACAGAACTGGTTCATGTAAACTGTGTCTGATTATGAAAATGTATCATTTATGAACATTAAGATTTGTTGATAGTTTAGATGAGTTAAAAGGTAATTTCTGCTTATAATATGGTCTTTCTTATCTAAATGTTCTGTTAGCTTACAGAAAAGTAGTGTTTTGTCGGTTAGTATATTGGTAGAGTTCCATTTGTAGCTTAACTACCCAGGAAGGGCATTTACTTGGGTTGCCCAATTACTGAATGGGTTGATAAAGTTGTGCTAAGCTCAGTAAAAAGTGATTGTTATGGACAGAAAATTGATTTGTCCCCTTTAGTGACTTAGTGGATCTGGAAGGAAGGCAAGTTGCAGGTCATTTGGCAGTGCATTGGCTAGATTTTTTTTTTTTTTGCAGTCAGTGAGGATTGAATTTAATAAGGGAAATCTGGATTAATGCATTTGTCTTGAAAGTATTGAGGCTGCCTTTAAAAGATAGTTTGCCCTAAGGTGAATTTCTTACAAGTTAACTTAAAAAGGCCAGCATCATTTAATTACATTTACCTCTGGAACCTCACTAACTCAGGAAAACTCCAAGTCACACGTACAGGGGGTAACTTCAGCAGGTGTCAATCAGCAAGCAATGTATGTGTGATGTCACTGGCAAATGTGCATGGCATAACAGTCATGTATCATTTGCATGGTACATCACAGACTGTAGGCATGTCAGTCACTATGGCCACACCCATTCCTGCCCGAACAAACCATGGGGTGGCTAGTGTTGTAAAACATGGCCAGAAAAAAACAAATATGAAACAATTTAACAGTTACCCCATTCTCTAAGTGCAATAATGCCCTCCAGGGTATGTGTTATTGTGTAACTAACACCCTTCTAGTGGTGTAGAGGCCCTCCACCTGTGGCATTGGGCTGCAGAACACTACTGGGCATGCATTATTTGTACAGTGACACATACCCTGTCGGGCATTATTGCTTCCTTGACACCACCCTATCTGATATTACTTGCATATTTGTTAGTACTTAGAAGTTAAACATTTGGTAACACAGAATGACTTGTACTCCCTCACTTTGTAGCTTTTCTTGCTGGACATTTGCTAAAAATGTTGTTTTGCCTGTTTCGAAATTCCCAGTCAACGAATGGACAAGCAAATAATAAATAGATAATTTCTGAGTTCCTACATATGTGTGAAGTACATTTTCTCACATGATGTACATGTGTTTCAGTCATCTTTTGTAAGTCAGATGTGTTTTTGGAACACCTTTTTCTTTCTATGGAATGGTTTATTTGATGCAAAGAGATGTTTTCTTAGGTTATTTACAAATGCACCAAAGGGCAAATTCTGCTGTATGAAGTACCAAAACATCATAATTTTATTTACTTTTGTTATTTTATGTTGAGAGAGTGCTGATGTATTTTTCCTTTGTGGGGTTTCATTCCTCACACTGCTCTGTATGCATCTAGTATGCCTTACTCTGAAGCAACAGTAAAGAGGTGTCTTACTTTTTTGCTTTTTTTTTGTTTTAGGTCTTTATCTAGTGACATACAAACTGAAGAGCAATTTTATGTAGTAGAGAATGTAAGAACCTTCACTGGGATTTTGAAGTGTCTTGGATGCCACTGTGATCCTCAAACTGAGGGCTGTGGCTTATAAGCAAGTCCATCAGTATTGTACATTCATTATGCTTATTACAGCAGTCAGTACTTGCATTTAGCTATTTTACTGTACACTGAATAAAGTTATTATGCAGCAGGTAAAACAGTGAGGGTACAGATTGTAATTGTATTGGTTACAGGCATGTAGTAGGTTTAACAGTCAAGATACAGAATGCAATTTTGGTGGTTAGAGGCAACTTGGTTAATGTTATGCTTGTGCAACTGGCCTTGTAGCATAGAGGTATGAAGATTTGACTGCAGCCCCAACAGACTAGATTTAACTAAGAGATTATGATACGTGTGGAACCCTGTGGAGGGGGTAATGAATCACCACAATTAGCAAGTCAACATGTCCATTGGTTGAGAAGGGGCATTACTGGCTGCCGCCTGGTGGAAACCATGTGATGTTGTATCATGGAATGGTAAAGCACTGCCACAGTGCATTGGCTGGAGGTTTGTTTTATGTGTGGAAGAGCAGCCACACCCCCTGAGCCTGGTATTATGGCAGATGGCAGAGTGCCAGTAACTGCTGAGGGAGAGAGTATGCAAGCAATAATGCCTGACAGGGTGTGTTAATGTGTAATTAATGCCTGCCTGGGGGTGTTATGAGGTCCGACGCCGCAGGCAGAGGGCCTCTACACCCCTGCAGAGGCGTTAATTGCACATTAACACACACCCTGGAGGGCATTATTGTGCTTAGACAATAGGATCTCTGTAAAATTGTTGTGTTTTACTTGTTTGTTTTTTTTTTTTTTTTTTTTTAAGTACTATATTATTTTTTTAATATATTTTTAATGTAAAATAGTTCCTCCGCCTACCGTTTCAAACTTGCTGTAGTATATGTTAATGGTGTTGGAGGAAGCATTTTAATTCAAATATATATAAAAATAATAAGCAAGTGAAACACAACAATTTTACATAAAGTTCATTCTGGCTTCCATATACACATACACAGTCTCTTCTGCTTTCACACACACACACACATATACCCACACAGTCTCCACTGCTTTCATATACACATTCACACACACAAGATCTGTCTCGCCCTGTTTTTCAACCTCTCAGTCTCCAGCTGCTTTCATATACACATTCAGTCTCACTCTCTCTCGATCTCTCTGACAGGAAGTCTCCTCTGCTTACATACATGTATTCAGTCATACATCACTCTCGCTTTCTCTCACTCTCTCCATCTCTCTGTCTCTCTCTTTCACGCATGTGCGCACACACACACACACACAGTCTGTCTGCTTTCATGCACGCATTCACGCACACATGCAGACAGAAACCTAAACAGACTGTAATGTTTTGCTCGATTGATCGCTCTCTCTCTTACTCAAATACATGCATACACTCACACGCTGTATTTTATTTTTTTATTTTACACTCGCTAAACAGCAAAAACGCTGCTTAGTGAGTGTAAAATAACAGCTTGCTTACTTTCACTGACATGCACGCATACACCCACACAGACACAAGTGTCTTTTTTGTTGTTGTCTTCTTTTTTATATTTTACACTCACTAGACAGCAAAAACACTGCTTAGTGAGCTTAAAATAATGACGGCCATTCCGTTTCCTCAGTCCGAGCTCCACGGCGGCTTGATATAGACTCGTTTTTCACCAGGCATTACTTGTACATTAATACCCTGCTGTAGAATGCTCGTTCTCCAATCAGGGTATTGATGTACAGTTTGCCAGATGTTCTTCGTGCTTCACTGTTGCAGTCATTACATTTAGGTAATCCTGCTGGCAGGTTGCCCTCAGCAGGCCTGAATTCCAAAGTCTTGGGTCCTGCGTCGGCTGCTGTCGCCCCTTCCCTGACGTCAGGTCTTCAGGGGTATAAAACAAGCAGCCAATGCCATTTTCTTCAGTCTTTCTTGCCACGCGGTGCCCGAAGCAGAAGCAGTTCGCAAGTGCCGGTCGGCCGACTCCTGAGATTTTCGTGTTTGAGTTTCAGATCCAACGTCTTCAATAAAGCTAAGTACCCCATTGAGGAAACTTTTTTCTTGCTCCAGACTGATGTCAGAAAAAGTTAATAATTGTATTTCTTGTGGAAAGCAAATACCTCATAAGGATTTTCATTCTTATTGTATTCCTTGCCTAGGCCCTGATCACAACGTTACTGGTTGTCAGTTTTGTGCTAGATTTAACCAACGCACTACTAAGCGTTGTTATGATTTTGCTTTAAACTTTTTTATACACCGATTTAATTATCCTGAAATGTCGTCAGATAGCCATCCGACTACCGGAGTTTACAAAAAAAACGCAAAAAAAAAGAAAAACAACCGAGGCCCAAAACCAACGACAAAGCTTTTTCTAAGCCAGTCGCCAGTTCTCAGTGAGGCGCTTTCACAGCCCCTGACGCCCGCTAATTTAGAGTCGCAAGCTGCTGCCGACTCCCACGTGGATTCGGACATGCCGCTGGATACTCAAGGTATTGGAGCCTCGGACGCTAATCCCTCAGATGGGTCCGGAGCCGCTGAGCAGGCACCGGCTTCTGAGGGTGTATTTAGACCGAAACATCTTTACATTAAAACGACTTCAGCATCAAAGGCAAAGACTAAAGCACCTTCTAAAGCAAGGAAACAAACTCAAGAGCCACGTGGACAGGCCTCTATGCCCCAAAAACAGATGCTCAAAATGGCCGAAGACTTGATTACCTTGATCAGGGGTTCCCATCCCCCTCCTTGTAAGAGGCCTAGGCAAGACACTGACTATGAATCTTCATATCAGGTTTCTGTTTCTTCTGATTCCTCTTCTGATCAAGAATATTCTCTTCCCCCCTTTGAGGATTCTGATGCTGAAGAATCTATACCTTCAGCATCTCCTCCTGAGGACTATTCCTTTGGGGAAACCTTGCATACCATGAGGGAGCATTTCCACTGGGAGAGCCAAGATTTTTCAGAATCTGAAAAGAGGCTCAGTATTTTCTCTTACTACCTCAACACAGGCCTATAGCTATTCCACCTGTGTTAGACATTGTAGATGATGTGTTTTCGGAGTCTAGGCTGACCCCTGACTCCTTACCCCCAGCTCCTGTTAAGCCTGACAGATATTACAGGGTCCCTGACTCACACAAATTTCTTTTTAAAAACCCTGCTGCTGACCCAGAAACTATTTCACAGGGTCCAAAGGGAGTTATGGCTTCCACTGCAAAAAACCCAACCCCCTCTGACGTGGATTCAAGGGCATTGGATAGATGGGGAAAAAAGGTTTACACATCTGCAACTTTGGCTATAAGGGCCTTAAACTGTCAATTTCATATGCTTAAGTATCAGCAACATGTCATGGGATTGCTTAAACAGAAAATGTTGTTAAATTCTGAATGTGCAGAAAACAAGAAAATGCAGGATTTATTGTATGCAGCAGAACAGGTTGGAAAGCATACTTTGCAATGTGGTTTTGATTCTTTGGAGGCCTCTTGCAGGGCCGCAGTTACGGGTACTGTAATTAGGAGGCATGCTTGGTTAAAGGAACAAAATCTGCCTGATCATGTTAAAGTTAAATTACTAGATGCACCTTTGCAGCATGTTACTTTGTTTGGTGTTAAGGCAGAAGAGGTGTTAAAGAAAATGGAGTACAAAGCTAAATCTTTGCAAACTATCAAAGATTTTTTTACAAGTACAGCCACCCAGGTTTAGTAGACACTGGCCTACAAAAAATTGGTCCTTTCCTGTGTCAGACAGACCTCAAAGGGGCAGAACCAGATGCCCAAGGGGTAGATCCCAAGTGCAAGGTTCTTATAGGCCCAAGCAATGGGGTGCTTCTGCCTTCAAAGCTGGAGAAGATAAAGCACAAACATACAGAAAACAGTCCCAATGACTTCCCCCTGCCTGCATCAAGCACTTATCTTCTGGCAGCACCCTTAGGGGGAAAATTAGCACTTTTTGCTCAAAATTGGCACATCATAACCCAGGACAAGTGGGTTCTAAACATAGTGTCACAAGGATACAAGTTCCATTTCCATACTATGCCAAATGCAAATGGATGGCCATATCTGCCAAAAAATCAATGGGCAGAGGTGCAAAAACAAGTCTCATCCCTCATGGACATGGGGGCCTTTCAACAAGTACCAGAGCAAGAGCAGGGGCAAGGATTTTACTCGACTGTTCCTGGTACCCAGAAAGGACAAGGCCTGGAGGCCGATACTGGACTTATCTATTCTGAACACTTTCCTGGATATTCCAAAATTCAAAATGTTGACTTTGCAGCAGCTTCTGCCCATGTTGGGCAAGAATGCTTGGCTTGTGACTTTAGACCTAAAAGAGGCATACCTGCATGTTCCAATCAGACAATCATGCAGATGATACCGAAGATTCAAGGCTGGTTCAATGCATTACCAATTCTCTGCACTGCCTTTGGCTTATCTACTGCGCCCAGGGTCTTTACAAAGTGCCTGGCACCAGTAATTGCATTCTGCAGACAAAGAGGAATACAAATATATCCTAACTTGGACGACTGTCTCATTCAAGCAGAGAACAAGGACATTCTTCTTTAACATCTGGCGTTTGTGAAAAGACTAATATCATGCCTAGGGTACACAGTCAACAAGAAGAAATCAAAATTAGTACCCTCTCAAGAGATAACATTCCTGGGAGCAAACTTGAATACAACTGCCCAGATAGCTTATCTCACGCCAGATAAACAAAGGCAACTGACTACCTATTTCAAAATGTTGGCAAGAAAGGCCCAGTTATCTGCAAGAAAAATTCTGCAGGCTTTGGCCTTCATGGCATCCTGCATCCTACTAATTCCATATGCAAGACTGCATATGAGGAAACTTCAATGGTACCTAAAAAGTGTTTGGACTCAACATTGCCACAGCCTGGAGACGGTCATTACTCTCATTCCCTGCCTGCAACAGGAGTTTCGATGGTGGGCAAAGGCTTGTCACCAGAACAAGGGACAGCCATTCACATTATCTGCAGCCAGGCAGACACTAACGACAGATGCATCAGATTATTCCTTGGGAGCCCACATGGCAGGAAGAGGCATTCAGGGCACATGGTCCTCAAGCCAAATGCATCTACATATCAATCAAAAAGAGATGTTAGCTGTTCAAAATGCTCTGACAGCCTTCAAGGACCTACTTCATTCGGGACAACTACTGATAGACAACACCACGGTCATGTGGTATATAAACAAGCAAGGGGGCACACATTCTTACCCCCTTTGTAGACTAGCCATGACCTTGTGGGACACAGCTTTGACTTACCAAGTACATCTGCAGGCACAATTCCTGCCTGGAAAGGAAAATACTCTGGCAGACGAACTAAGCAGAAACCTCATGGATCCCCACGAGTGGAAGCTGGATCCACAAGTCTTCAGCATGATAACAAGGAAATGGGGATGCCCGGACATAGATCTATTTGCCTCCCCTCTCAATTACCAACTAAAAAGATTCTGCACAAGGACTTATCACAGACAAGCATGGAAAGTGGATGCTCTATCTTTCAGCTGGAAAAACCTATCAGTATATGCCTTTCCACCACTGCCTCTCCTCCCCAAGGTGCTCCTAAAGGTCAGACAGGAGAAGCCAAAGATGATAATGATTACCCCAGACTGGCCTCGCCAGTAGTGGTATCCAATACTAAGGAACTTATCTCTATACCCGGATTAGACCTTATCTCAAATACCTAGACTACTGTCCCAGCAAAACAATCAGATCATGCACAGCCAACTCGGGACATTAAACTTGGCAGCATGGCGGATAATGTAGACATACAAAAAACACCTCTCAGTAAAGCTGTGATGGATGTCATTCTGGAAGCCAGAAGACCTAGTACTAGAAAGTCTTATGCTGGAAAATGGAAGAAATTCTGTGCCTGGAACCAGGCACAAGGAAATGATACAGCGGTACCAAATATTCCTCAGATTTTGCAATACTTAACTGAGATACTGGACAAAGGCCTATCTTTTTCATCTATTAAAATTCATGCCTCTGCCATTTCGGCTCATTACAATACAGAGCCACCACTTTTTTCTCACCCTTTATTAAGGCAGTACCTCAGAGGAGCCAAAAATGTAAGGCCGCCAAGAAGACTACCAATACCTGCATGGGACCTCAACTATGTCTTGGAAAAGCTCACCCTGCCTCCTTTTGAGCCAGCTGCCACAGCTGATATGAAGTTTTTATCTTGGAAAACAGCTCTACTCTTAGCAATTACTTCTGCAAGACGAGTTTCAGAGCTACAGGTGCTCATGGCTGTGGAACCTTTCATCATTTTTCATCCAGACAGAGTCTCTCTGAGGACAAACCCAACATTTATGCCTAAAGTAGTGTCCAGTGTGGCTCTTAACCAAGCAATTCATCTGCCTATCTTTTACCCAAATCCACCGAACAAGGGGGAAAGAATTCTGAATTCTTTGGACGTACACAGACAGCTTAGATTCTATTTGGACAGAACCAAAGCTTTCAGGAAAACAGACAGATTCCTTTTCTTACTTTGAACAAGTTTAAACTGCTTTATTACCTGTTTTTTGCATTGTACATTACCTGTTTTTTGCATTGTACATTATCTTATCTGCACTTAAAGTTACATTTGGTCGAAAGTTTGTTGTTAAATTTAGCTGTTGAGGCTACCCACTAAAGTGAGCTAGCCTGTGTAAGTGATTTATTACTGTTTTTCCTGCATTTCTGTGTACTTTCTAACCTAAAAAACAAAAAAAAAAAAATATCCTTTTTTTCCCGCCTTTCTTGACTAGTTTAGTCCAGTATACAGGCTTTGCTGTATTCTGGACTGTGGTGTAGTTCCTGTGTTGTCCATTGCCTTACTTGGATAGAAGAAAGTTTCTTTGCTCACCAGTGGGAGTGGGGAGCCTTGAGCAGCCTATCTGTCCCTGAAGGAGTGACCTCAGCACAAGAGCTTGTAGTAATTGGTTGTTTTGGACCATTTCCAGCTCTTTTGAAGTTCCCTGTTTAAAATCTGCGTTTGTGCGACTTTGTGCGATTGTGCGCAGCGCCGGTTAAACAGGCTTAAACTATTCCTGGCTCCGCCAAGTCTGCACTTCAATTTTTCCCTTAAGAAAGCTCTACTTTCAATAAAATCAGTCTATTCGCTTTATCATAAGCCTAGCACTTGCTCCTAAAACCTTTTTTTTAAGTGAAGCACCCTTAAACTAACGTAAGCACTACATCCACCTACAACCAGTGCTAATACCCACTTCCCTTCAAAGTCCTCTCTCTGACCCAGTTACACATCACCCCCTTATACTATTCTGGCATGTTGAGTGGTATATTACTGACGTCCTCTCCAGTTCAGCTGGTTAATCTGGGAATCCTGAGACAATGTTACAATTGTCTCATGTACACAGACAACCCTCTCCTCCTCCCAACAAACACAAACACATGTGAGCGATGCAACTATATAGCCAAACTGGAGGCTGAACTCTCTCAACACAGGACTAGCAAGACCAGACAGGAGGAGAAGGTAACCACACACACAACAAACCCAGTCTCACATAAACCAACCACAACTGCAAACCAAACACATAATAACACAAAGACATACTCGGAGGCTCTATTAAAAAACTTACCGAAACAACAGAGGCTCCCAAAGCAGACATCCAAGAAAACACCACCTCAAAACTCTGCACATGCAGCACACATAGTACACAAAGTCAGTGTGCCAAACAATCACAGCCCTTAAGGCAAAACACCATGCCTGATACACTAGTAATAGGTGACTCTATAGTCAGACACACTGACGTCCCGCTTACCAGGCTGAACAAAGAGAGGGTAACGGTGTGCTGCCTGTTGGGAGCTAGGATCCGCCACATAACACAAGCACTCAGGTCACTCCAAAGCAAGTACAAATATGACTCCGTCATTGTCCATGCTGGCGTGAATGACCTGAGACGTACCTCCTTGGACTACATGAAAAGAGACATAGAGGAGCTCTCTGATTATGTAGCCCAGGCCGGTATGACCCTGACCCTGAGCAGCATCTTGCCCTCACCAAGAATGATGCCACAATACAAAGACAAGATGATCAGCTTTAATAATTGGCTCAATTACTGGTGTCATTCTAGGGGGATCCAATGTCTGTCTGCTTGGGATGACATGCTGGACAAGCCACGCTGCTTCGCAAGGGATGGCTTGCATCTGTCACCACTGGGCTTCCGGATATTGGCTAAGGCTCTTGCTGCCCCCATAGTGGTGCCTTTTTTAGGCAAGGCTCAAAAGACAAACCCACCACCTTAGAAAACAATAAAGGAAAAAAACTAAGGGTAATGCTGCTCAACACCAGAAGTCTAAATCTCAAGATGCAGGCTCTCGAAGCACTCCTCAGTATGGAGAGCATCGATGTCTGTGCAGTAACTGAAACCTGGTTCAAGGCTCCTGAGAGCACCCCAGCCCTACCAGGTTATACCTCGTATCATGCAGTTCGGCCCCAAAACCTGGGCCGAACCACAAAAGGAGGGGGAGTGTTCATATTCATTAAAGACACCCACACCTCCAGGTTAGTGGCAATGCACGAAGCATCGGAGACCATCCATGTGCAACTAACCGTAGGCAAAACTGATATACAACTTGTAGCATGCTACAGACCACCCTCGCAATCTCAGGAACTCCATTCAGCCTTCCTGAAGACACTGGAGGATATGAATGTCTCACCAAATACCATCATATTGGGAGACCTCAACTACCCAAACATAGACTGGGTGCATTACTCAAGCCCCAACACCCTAGCCCAAAGGTTCCTGGAATTCATCAACTCAAATGCGATGGAACAACTAGTCACCTCCCCCACAAGGGGAAATAATATACTTGACCTGATGATCACAAACATGGGGACAAAATGCTTAACACCGGAAGTATACCCCTCACTAGTGAGATCAGACCACAAACTAATAACCCTAGATATTCATATCCCACCTCCACCCCCAGCACAAAAGACCACAGTGAGAAACTTCTCAAAAGCCGACTTTACACTCCTTAGGACTGAAATGGTATCCTTCAAGCCCCCTGGGCCAGTGGAAACCACATCCCACACTGCTGAATCCTTCACAAATGCTTTCTACGGGCATCTCCAAGAATGCATGGATCATGCAATCCCAAATAAAACCAAGACCCTTTCCACCAAAGGCAGGTATCCTGTCTGGTGGACCCCAGCCATAAACAAACTTTATAACAAGAGAAGGAAGCTACTGCAAGACAGAGTAAAATCCTATAAAGGGAAGACATCCCTGATCAGCACTAGCAAAAAACTACGTTCGCTAATAAAATCATCAAAGGTCAACTTCAAGAGAAAAATCGTTAAGGACACTAAAAATAATCACAAGGCCTTCTTCAGTTATGTTAGAAACTTGGGCGGAAACCCTCAGATATGCGCAGAGTTAGTTCATAATGGCAAAAAACACACTGAGCCCACAAATATTGCCAACATACTGGCAGACCGGTTCAGTGCAAATTTCTCCCCTCCCTGTCCCCCAAAAGACGAAATAAATATCTCAGCAGAATGCAACCTCCCTGAAATCTCAGATGTCCAGGTGAGAGCTGCCCTCAGCAAAGCTAAAAATACAGCATCCATGGGACCTGACGGTGTCCCGGGTTGCGTGCTACGTGAACTCCTAGAGGAGCTAAACCCGCACATAAGAACGCTGTTTAATCTTAGCCTTGCTACAGGATACGTCCCTGAACACTGGCGTACAGCTACAGTGGTCCCACTCCACAAAGGTGGCACCTCTACAGACCCTGGAAACTACCGCCCCATAAGCTTGACCAGCCTGGTCTGCAAAGCTATGGAAAGGATCATTATGGAACTCATAAACAAAGACATCGGGGACCTACAGACAATTGACCCTACCCAGTTCGGCTTTGTAAAAGGTAGATCCTGTCTTTTAAACCTGGTGGACTTTTTTGAAACCGTCACTAGAGCCATCGATGAAGGCAAAGCAGTTCGTACAGCCTACCTGGATCTGGCAAAAGCCTTTGACACAATACCCCACTCAGGCATCATAGACGAGCTCAACAGCTTAAATGTAAACCCGTTTGTCACAAGATGGGTTGCAAACTGGCTAAAGGACAGAACCCACAAAGTCAGAATAGCTGGAGCTATGTCGGACTCTAAGCCAGTCACAAGTGGAGTCCTACAGGGCTCTGTCTTGGGACCCCTCTTGTTCAGCATTTATTTCTCAGATGTGCAGGCAAACATAGGGGGGTTGTGGCTGACAAAGTTTGCAGACGACTGCAAACTAGGCCCCATAGTCGACACACCAGCTGACACATGCATCCTCCAGAAGGGCCTCACAGAAACAGACGACTGGTGCCAGAGTCATGGCCTTAAACTAAATGCCAAAAAATGTATAGTCATCCCCTTTGGAAAAAACAAAGTACCCACAAATTACCACATAGGTGATAATCCATTAAGTACGGAAAAGGTAATCAGAGACCTGGGGACCCAAGTTGACAGTGACCTCTCATTTGACACCCACGTCGCCAAAGTGGTTAGAAAGACCTTCTACCTTGCCCACCTTATCATGAAGGGATTCACATCCAGATCAAAGGATGTCATTGTACCCTTATATTCCTCCCTTATCAGGCCTATGATTAAGTACAATGCCCCATTTGGTATGTACCTCACCCGGCACCTGCAGCAGCTGGAGAGACCCCAAAAGTACCTTACCAAGAGGATCAAGGGTCTCCAGCATATGTCATATGCTGCCAGACTGAAAAAGCTCCAGCTCTATTCAGTAGCATACCGCCTGCTCAGAGGTGATCTGTGCCTTATGTACAACGCCATGTCCAATTCAGAATTAATGGACATGCTCCACCTCAAAAAATCCAAATCCATCAGAGCCACAAGAGCTAAAGATCTAAACCTCAGCACAAATATGAATAGGACATGCTGGAGGGACAGATTCATAACCCAGAGGCTTCCCGCACTCTGGAACAGGATAACTGTCCATGTTAGGCAGAGCCCCTCACTGACTCTGTTCAAGAGAAACCTGGACGAATGGATGGGTAATCGTAGGTTTACCCCAGGGGTCATCTCTGTGTCATTGCTACATAGAGGCACAGTAAACTAAATTTAATTTAAATTGTACACTTTTGTATTATTACATGGGGTACACTTTGGCTAGGCTTATAAATGCCCTAGGGCAGATAGCCTAGTACTATACTATGAAACTATGAATAAACTAGTGGCATATGCTGCAGGATGACAAGGAAAGCCTATCTCAAAGCAGACTATTTCTAAGTGGTTAGGCCACTGCATTCGTTTCTGCTACTTACACCATGGCAAGCCAGTGCCTAAGGGCATTAGGCCTCATTCCACCAGAGCTGCAGCCACCTTGGCAGCCTTTCTCAGGGGAGTACCTACCACAGACATTTTAGAGGTGGCTACCTGGAGTTCAGTGCACACCTTTACAAAGCATTATCATCTGTCACTCTACTCTCAATCCAGGGCAGGCTTTGCCACTGCAGTTCTGCAGGGCCTCATAGCCGTTCCTACTGCTGTCTAGTTCCAGCCTCCCAACCATAGCTTTGGGACTCTACCCAAATGTAATGACTGCAACAGTGAAACACGAAGAACATAGTAAAGTTGTGTACACTTACCATAAATGTAGATGTTCGAGTGTATTCACTGTTGCAGTCCAGGTTACCCACCCGCCTTCCCCATTTTTTCTTTTGGATCTTATCTTTCCTTCTCTGATTTATACTACCTATGTGGTGTATTTGCTTATAGATGAAGGTAAAATTTATATTGATGTATTTCTGAATATATACATAAAGTTTGGCTACCCTTTTTGGGGGCACCTGACATCTGGGGCAAGAAAAACTGAAGAAAATGGCATTGGCTACTTTTATAACCCTGACGACCTGACGTCAGGGAAGGGGCGACAGCAGCTGACGCAGGACCCAAGACTTTAGAATTCAGGCCGGCTGAGGGCAACCTGCCAGCAGGATTACCCAAATGTAATGACTGCAACACTGAATACACTCGACATCTACATTTATGGTAAGTATACACAGCTGTACTTTGTCTAATATGGAATAAAACATTTTACCTACTACCTAAAAACAGCTGTCACCCCCATTACTTTGCACAGCAGCTTATGATGAAAGAACAAAAATGCTAATCTTTTGTTTAAGGTAGGGGCAAGAAAACTCTGCTTAAAAAGTTGTTGGTTACAGCAGTTGTCATAATGCTTTGAAGCTTGGGGATGCCTGCCAAAAGCTTTGAGTAGCTGGAAAGTATATTGCTGCAGCAAAGTGCCACTAAACAGATTCAAATAAACTGCTAGCAGGTATATTTAGTTTTTAACAGACAATGGAAGCAAACTTCAAGCTGGACTAAAAAAATAATCTTTCACGTTAAATAAAACCCTGTAGACCTTTTCACCTCAAGTGAAATACTCCTTTTTTTTTCTGCCTGTGTGTAGCAGGTTTTACAGAGGCTATTGCTGTGAACTGTATGTGAGATTAAATTACTTGGTATTCTCTCCATTGGACTGAATAGAAGGCCTGCTAGTTATAATCCATCTATGAACATATTGATTTTCCTAAATACTTTTTTCAAGTAATGCATCTGTTTGGTTAGGATTGCCATGTTTAGTAATTATATTTCATTATTTCTGTTTTTCTATAATTGGATTTCATTGCACATTCCTTAGTTGATGTGGTAAAATAGTGTGGTGCAAATTAATAGAACAAGTAAGTGGAAAAACTGTACTTAGATTTAATGGTTCTGATTGCCACAATGGTGAATGAACAACAGCTTTCAGAGGTCAAGTTTTATGGCTTTTTAACTATTTATTTACTAGCAGACTAACAGTACTGTGAGAAACAGTAGATGTTTTACTGGCGTTCTCTCACGTACTTGCCACTGTGAAGTACTGAAGTTATATGGGTTGTGTTGTGCTTGAGTTTATTTAGGCAGTGTGTATTGCAGCAGAATTGCTTTCTTGTGCAGGAAAGAACAAGAAATTATTTCTCAAAATATGGTCCTGTTGCATTTTCACCTCTTTATCGCCTCACAGTTAGACGTTGCCCGTTCGATTCTCAGTTAGAGCGTCTTCTGTGTGGCGACATGCGTGAATGGGCGTTCCTTCACTGAAGGTTGTGCGTTAGGCCCGGCAAGCCAGTATGTAAAAATCTACTGCCAATCATTAGCAGACCGGAGTTCCGCTGTGGCGACCCCTAACCGGGAAAAAGCCGAAAGACACAAACAATCTATTGTAACATAACTTAAACAAGAAGTAGTCAATACCAAACACTGATTGGCTTCCAGCCACAGTGATATATATATATATATATATATATATATATATATATATATATATATATAAAACTAAAATTAACCGCACTCAAAAAAATTGAACGAAGAGAAGAAATTTTAACTAAGAAATGAACTTCGTGACAATAAAAGCATTCAATAAAATAGTAAATAACACCAACAACTCTTGTAGAACTTTAGCGCTTTCGTCTTATTTATTATCAAGACTTCTTCAGAAAGACATGTTTCATAAGTATGAGCAACCATTTTCACTTCCTTTATATAGATTAGTTCTAGCAGGCCATTTAAATTAACAACAGTTCCTTTCCAATAGAAAAGTGTGAACAAGCAGGGTGCTGTGTGCATTTTCATTAACATTACAATTGCAGTTACATAAGGCAAATTGGTCAGACAGTAATAGCCTTGTGGTACTGTGCATACTAAAAGGGATAGTGTGCAAAAGGGATCGTGCAAAAAGGGATTGTGTGCAAAAAAGGGGATTGTGTGCAAAAAGGGACTGTGTGCAAAAAGCAAAAAAAAAAAAAAAAGGTTGGGGGGGGGGGTACCAGGAAAGATGACAGTCATGCTGTGATGATTCTAATATAAACACATAACTTATGAGTGTTTGCCTCCAAAGGTAAGTAAAGAAGGGAACGGAGGAAGGTGGAGGAGTCAGGTAGAGAGTCCTAATATGCTTTGGCATCGGTGTGTGTGTAGAGAAATGTGTGGGTATGCCACCTGATGGGGGAGTGGGAGGAATGCGGTGTGGACTTGAGGGGGGGCTGTTAGGGGGCCGCCCATGACAAGGAGCCTATGAATAACAGTGTCCCCCAGAAGACTGTCAGTGCAGATGGTACCCACCCGTGGGCTGGTTTGGATGGTATCATCCCTTGAATGGCTGCGTGAAAATGTGAGACCGGGGGGTATAGTTGGTGGGGTCAGCGGGGGCTAGCCTGGTCATTGGGAGCATGTGTGTAGGGGGTATGGGGGAGTCAAAAGTCAGAGAGAGAGTGGGAACGTGTGCAGGGGGTATGGGGGAGTCAAAAGTCATAGAGAGAGAGAGAGAGAGAGAGGAAACACGTTATATTCACTTGCACAGTTGTAAATCCATAAACACATTAAATCTACTTGCACAATTCTTCAAACCCTCTTGCACAGTTCTATATATATATATATATATATATATATACATATACATACATACATACATATTACATATACATATACATACATGCATACACACACACACACACATATATATATATATATATATATATATTATATACACAACCGCACACACACACACACACACACATATATATATATATATATATATAAATAGATCTATATATATATATATATATATATATGTATACATATATATATATATATATATATATATATATATATATATATATATATATAATCTTCTTTTTCTCTTTCAGCTGTTCCCGTTAGGGTTTGCCACAGCGGATCACCTGTATGTTAAGTTGTCTGTCTCGCCTTCATTCTTGCTGTTTGGGGATCGGAGCCGATCCTTGCCTCCGACTTGGCCATCTTCAATAGCTCGAGAGCTGTTTACTGGCTTGAGGCTACCCCTTATCCCATGATGCCTAGCGACAGCTACCCAGATCTCGGTTGCCACTTCAGCTGCGAGGTGTGTCGTTTTCTGGCTCAGGCTTGTATTTTTCAATTTTTTGTGTAAAAATATTCTCTTACACCCTTTAAACTGATAGATATTTTACTTTTCTTAGTTGAAATACTTCATTCCTCTTAGTTCCCCTTTTGTTTAGAACTCGTTTGTTAGAGAGTTCTCCCCCCTCTCCCTCTCCCTAGGATAGCTGTTTAACTTAGAGGCTTTCCTTTCCCATTTTGCTATCTTTAAAAAAAAAAAAAGAGAGAGTGTATTTTTATAGGTGTATCTTATTTAGAATAGTACTTATTTGTCTGTCTGTTTACCCTGTGGTACTTATTTTTTTTTGTAGTTAGGTCATGTCTAAGGAAGCTAAAGTATCTGGTTTTAAAAAGTGTGACTCATGCTGTCAGAAAATGTCTCTGACAGATGGGCACACTAGCTGCGTTTATTGTTTGGGCGCTGTTCACCTACAGGACTCTTGTTCTATTTGCCATGCTTTTATTCCAAGGGTCCTGCAGGAGCGTAAGAACAAATTGATCCTTAGGGGTCTGTTAAAGCCTCAGGATTCACTGGCAAAGAGTTCCCAGCCAGTGAAATCTCCAAAATCCACTAAACCATCGGCTCCACCTTCGGAGCCAACTCCTGTACAGGATATGCAGACAGGATATGCAGAGTATGTCAGTTCCAGCTGGCACTGACAAGATAGCCTCTCCGTCGGCTCCAGTGGATGTTTCGGAGCCATAGGAGGCTGAGGTTCCCTTCATTAGAGTCAGTTCATTCGGCTCCTTGGTCTCCATTATTGCAAAGTGAACGTAGCCACCATTCATCACACTCCTCTCGATCCTCTAGGCTGTCGGATCATGATGTGGAGAGAGTAGTAAGTAGGCAGAATTATCTCCTTTCACAATTGAAATCTAGGTGGATGCTTTTAAGGAAAGGTATTGTGAAGATGTAAATATTTGGGTTGTGTTCATGAACAAGGAACAAGCATTCTTTGCATTCTGGTTTGTGGTTTTGATGCTGCCTCGGCCTCCTCTGCTACTAGTTCTGTCTAGTTCAGACATGCACATTGGAGGAGAATAATGGTTGAGCTGAGCATGTTAAGACCAGGATTTTGGGATGCTCCTCCTTACAGTGTTGTTTTTACTTAAATCACAGGCACTAGCAAAATGATTGTCTAGCCCTCCACAACAGGTATCGGCTCCATCCACCTCCTATTCTGACTCCATTGAGTTCGGAGCCAGAGTTCATTGAAGTTCGAGTAGTGGAACCGTCTGCTCCGATCACCATCTCTCCTTCGGTTCCGACTTCGGCTCCGATTACCTCAATAGTCCCTTCGATCGAGGAGTCTGGACACCAGGGCTCCCTCGTCGGCTCCGAGGGGGCGATTGGCATTGGACCCTTGTCCGACCCCGTTCTTCCTCTCCGAGCAGTGGCACAGGTGAGCTCGGCTCCAACATCGGCCTCAGAGCAGTCCCCCTCGGTGTGGAGCAAGATTCCTATTTCTTCGGAACTGGAGCTGTCCCTGCCTCGAGGCAGGGATGCCATTGAGGTCATGCGGAGTGTGCTGTCCCCTGAGACAGCTCCACTACCAGCCCCACTGGCTCTGTCCCCCATAGTGTCTGTACCAACCTCTGCTCCTCCTCCAGACCCCAAGCGTAGGGAACCGATGCCCCAGAACACCCCATTGGGTTTTTCCTCTTCTTCTGAGGCCTCCCCTGATCATTCAGAGGAGCCCCTTCGGAAGAAGTGCAAGAGGAAGCACATTAACTCCCCTGAGTCTGTCACTTCTGCTACAGACTTAGATGAATCGGAAGGGTCCCCGAGATCCCCCTCTAAAGATGTTTCCTTTTCGGACATCCTGGAAATGCTTAGGCAGAGGGGGAACTGGAATCCCATAGCCCCTACCGAGAAAGAGTCTGTATTCCTGGACACTTTCGGTTCCCGACTTTCCACCCCCTGGGTTTCTCCTCCTTCCGACCCACTTATGTCTGTAGTGGCTCAAAAGGCTTGGTCAGCTCCGGACACAGTGGAACCAACTCCAAAGAGACCTGTTAAATTTATTACAGCCCCCCAGGATAAGAAATTCCTTTCTAAGGGTGTGCCCGTTGATGCCATGGTGGTAGCAGCAGCCACCAAAAAAGAGTTAGCAGGGACCTGTTCATCCCCCTAACAAGGAGTCTAGGACGATGGACAGGTACGGAAAGTGAATGTTTGCTTCAGCGACCTTCTCCATGAGGTCCCTGAACTATCTGTGTCATTTTACTCGCCTTCAAAGGGATCTCCTTAAAGAGCTTGGAGATACCCTTCAAGATCCTACAGCTGAGGGAGTACAAGCCAAATTAGCTTCCCAGCTAGCGACTCTTAATTCTGTAGTTAACTCCTCCATGAAGCTCATTTCCTATGCAGCCGATGGAGCGAGTAGAGCCGCAGGCACGGGTGTGGCCCTAAGGTGGCATGCTTGGATGCGGCTGTGTCACTTTGTGGAACCCTTTCGAGCATCCTTCACCAATACCCCCTTTGATGGCTCCTTTCTCTTTGGGCCACAGGTGAAAGACACGTTGACTAGGTGTGAGAAAGAAGGCAAGACTCTCTCTGCCATGGGAGTCTGTTTTTCCACTCCCTCTAGACCTTACCCCAAGGGTCAGAAGAGTGGGAAGATGTGGTTCTGCAAATCTCAGGGAGCCTTGCCTGACACACGTAGTTATTTTTCCTCCAGAGGCAGAGGGGGAAACCACAATAATAGACACCGCCCTCGTGGCAGAGGGAGTCCGCAGAACCAGGGCAACAGAGAATCCTTCTCTGACAAGCCCTTCCAGCATCCCTGAAGGGTTGCCCGGCTGCTCACCTCTGGAGGCATTCTGGGGAAGAATTTCGCTGTACCCAATAGCCTGGCAAAATTTAACAAGAGACAGATGGGTACTGTCCATTACATCCGGAGGATACAAAATTCCCTTCCACCAATCCCCCTTACGGTCGAAGAAGGCCCTTCCAGATGTTCCACCCAATCTGAAGGAGCAAGCAGTAATAGAAGTTTCAGAACTGCTAGAAAAAAGAGCCATTCAGGAAGTCCCCACAGACCAGCACTGATCTGGAACTTACTCAAGGTTCTTTTTGGTACCAAAAAAGACAGGGGACTGGAGACCGATTTTGGATCTCAGCAGACTAAACAAATCTGTACAAAGAACAAAGTTTCGGATGGTCACGCTACAGTCCATTCTACCCTTCCTGGGTCATGACAATTGGATGTGCTCAATAGATCTTCAGGATGCGTACTATCATATCAAGATGGACAGACGCTCCAGGAGATTTCTTCACTTTCGGCTGGGGGCCAGTCATTACCAGTTCAGAGCTCTGCCCTTTGGTCTCACCACAGCCCCCAGGGTGTTCACCAAATGTATGGCAGTGGTCACGGCTCACCTGAGACGTCAAGGATTCCAGGTGTTTCCATATCTAGACAACTGGCTCCTCACTGCTACCACCAGGCATCAACTCTTAGAAGCGCGGGATTATACAATCACATCTTGCTCCCAGCTAGGTATTACAATAAATTTTGAAAAATCTGCCTTGTTGCCCTGTCATTCTATCACTTACATAGGAGCGGAATTAAAGAAAAGGGAAATGTTCGCAAGGTTACCACTGGAAAGAGTATCCACAATTCGTCAAGTGCAAATCCTAATGCAGAGCAAAAGGATCCAAGTCAGGTATGTCCTTCAAACTCTGGGCTCCATGGCAGCTGCCATTCTTCTACTTCCTTTAGCACGTTTCCACATGAGAATTCTTCAGTGGCTTCTTTTCACATAGTGGTCTTTCCAGGAGCTGCCCTTGACTCACATGATCTTGATCACGGAGGCATGCAAAAGGCACCTTTCTTGGTGGATGGTCTCCCTACTAGTGACTCAGGGCAGACCTTTCATACAGCCCCCTCCGGTAGCCACAGTGACTACAGATGCCTCCCTGATAGGGTGGGGGGGCATTATCTGGGCAGGACAGTCCAAGGGACTTGGCAACCTCACGAGTACCCATCTGCACATAAATGTCCTAGAAATGAGAGCCATGCTCCTAGCGTTGCAAGCCCTTCAAGACTCTCTTCCTTCTGGGACCATTGCAATTCAAACAGACAACATGTCAGTGGTGTGGTACACCAACAAGCAGGGCGGAACCAGATCCTATCCCCTGTGTCGAGAAGCACTCAGACTTTGGCAATGGGCGATTTCCTCCCAACGTTTTCTGATTGCGACGCACATCCCCGGGAGATCCAGCGTCATAGTGGACAGGCTCAGCAGAGCTATCCGCATGCCTCACGAGTGGTCTCTGAATCAGGAAGATGCGGATCTTATCATCCGCAAATGGGGACAGCCTTGCTGCGATCTTTTAGCCACCCCTTTCAACAGCAAATGCAGCAACTACTTCTCCCTTCTTCTGCTTCCAGGTCTCGTACCCAGAGATGCACTAGTCCACGATTGGCCTCAGGAACTTCTTTATGCCTTTCCTCCGTTTCCCCTGATACCGAAACTCATACAGAAAGCAAAATCGTTGGGTTGCAAAATGATCCTCATTGCCCCTTACTGGCCTCGACAGATATGGCTCCCATTCCTGCACCATTACCTTCTCGATCAGCCCTGGACTCCGGACCCGATTCCAGATGATCTGATTCATCAATCAGGCGGGTTGCATCAATCCCTCCAAACTCTCCATCTCACAGCTTGGTTGCTGCACTTCCAACCTTAGCCAGGCTTCCCAGCATTTCCCCAGCAGTTCGCAAGATTATCATTTCCTCTCATAAGTCTAGCAAATGGAAGAGTTTTTCTTGTTGGGCAGAGTCTAGGAATGTGGATCCCTTCTCAGCCCCAGTCCACAAATTTCTGGAATTCCTAGCACAACTTTTTCACTCCGGGGCCGCTTCCGCTACGATTAGGGTACAATTAGCGGCCATTTCTAATTTTCATATCGGTTTGACAAATTGTAACATCATGTCTCATAAGCTCTGTAAAGCTTTTTTGAGAGGAACATCTCTTCTTAGACCTCCAGTGAGAGATCCCCCTCCTCCTTGGGACCTTAATTTAGTCCTAACTTCCTTAATTCTGCCTCCTTTTGAACCAGCAGCATCCTGCTCTATCAAGTTTCTGTCTTGGAAGACACACTTTCTGGTTGCTATCACTTCAGATAGGCGTGTCTCAGATCTTCAAGCACTATGTGTTTGTCCTCCCTACCTGGTGTATCACAAGGACAGAGTTGCTCTGAGGACTAATCCTTCGTTTCTTCCTAAAGTCTGCTCAGAAAATAATTTAAATCAATCTATAGATCTCCCTGTGTTCTTCCCAAATCATAGCAACAAGGCGGAGTACAAGCTTCACCAATTGGACGTTCATAGACAATTGCGTTTTTACCTACATAGAACTAAAGAAATAAGAAAGTCAGACCAATTATTCCTTTCTTATGCATTAAACAAACAAGGTCTCCCAGTTTCCAAGGTGACCTTATCCAGATGGTTGTCCCACACTATTACTTTTATTTACCAGTTAAGGAATAAAGAGTTACCAACTAAACCGAAAGGTCATTCTACTAGGGCATTAGCCACCTCCGTAGCTTTTCAGTCTAGGTTGCCCATGGATTCCATCTATGCAGCTGCCACGTGGGCAAACCATCATACCTTTATTTCTCATTACAAGGTGGATATGGTCTCCCGGAGCAGAGCTGACTTTGGTTCCACTGTTCTGAAGAGTCTGTTCCACTGAGCCACCCAGGATGTTAGATGCTAGGGGCGCTCTCCCAAACAGCAAGAATGAAGGCGAGATAGACAACTTAACATTAAGAAGTTATTTTCCTGCCATAACATTCCATGTTAGTTGTCTTCATCTCGCCTTCTTTCTTGCGTCCCTCCCTCCGTCCCCCCGTCCTAGTGGATCGAGAGGAGTCCTTCTTCACTGGCTGAGTATTCTTTATTGTTACTCTTCTGCCTAGTTCTTCCTAACCTATTCTAGTTTTTAGGATGTATGGAACAACCAGTTTTTTTGTTAACTGGTTTCTCTGATATTATGTCTGGGATTAGCTATTTCAAACGAGATCTGGGTAGCTGTTGCTAGGCATCATGGGATAAGGGGTAGCCTGGAACCAGTAAACAGCTCTCGAGCTATTGAAGATGGCCGAGTTGGAGCCGAGGATCGGCTCCGATCCCCAAACAGCAAGAAAGAAGGAGAGATGAATACAACTAACATGGAACATTATGGTAGGTACATAACTTCTTATTCTATTTCTTCCTGTCCTCTGCGTATTGCTCTGTCACACCAACCACCTGCATGTCCTCTCTCACCACATCCATAAACCTTATCTTAGGCCTTCCTCTTTTCTTCTTACCTGGCAGCTCCATCCTTAGCAACCTTTTCCTAATATACCCAGCATCCCTCCTCAGCACATGTCCAAACCAACATACTCTCGCCTCTCTGACTTTGTCTCCAAACTGTCCAACCTGAGCTGACCCTCTAATGTACTGATTCCTAATCCTGTCCATCCTTGTCACACCCAGTGCAAATCTTAACATCTTTAACTCTGCCACTTCCAGCTCTGATTCCTGCCTTTTTGTCAATGCCACTGTCTCCAACCCATATAACATAGCTGGTCTCACTACCCTCTTGTAGACCTTCTTTTTCACACTTACTGGTACCAGTCTGTCACAAATCACTTCTGACACTCTTCTCCACCCATTCCACCCTACCTGTACTCGCTTCTTCACCTCTCTTCCACACTCACCGTTACTCTGAACTGTTGATCCCAAGTACTTAAACTCATCTACCTTCACCAGCTCTACTCCCTGCATCCTCACCATTCCTCTATCCTCCCTCTCATTCACATACACATATTCTGTCTTAGTCCTGCTGACCTTCCTTCTTCTCCTCTCTAGAGCATATCTCCACCTCTCCAGGGTCTCCTCAACCTGGTCCCTACTCTCACTACAGATCACAATGTCATCTGCAAACATCATAGTCCATGGGGCCTCATGTCTGATCTAGTCTGTCAACCTCTCCATCACCATTGCAAATAAGAAGGGGCTCAGAGTTGATCCTTGATGTAATCCCACCTCCACCTTAAATGCATCTGTCACTCCCACTGCAGACTTCATCACTGTCACACTACCCTTGTACATATCCTGTACCACTCTTACATACTTTTCTGCCACTCCTGACTTCCTCATGCAATACCACAACTCCTCTCTACGCACCCTATCATATGCTTTCTCCAAGTCCACAAAGACACAGTGCAACTCCTTCTGACCTCTATATTATTCCATCAACACTCTCAGAGCAAACATCGCATCTGTAGTGCTCTTTCCTGGCGTGAAGCCATACTGCTGATCACTAATCATCACCTCCCTTCTTAACCTAGATTCCACTACTCTTTCCCATAACTTCAAACTGTGACTGATCAGTTTTATACCTCTGTAGTTGCTACAGCTCTGCACATCGTCCTTATTCTTAAAAATAGGTACCAAAACACTTTTTCTCCGCTCCTCAGGCATCCTCTGACTTTCCAAGATTTCCTTAAATAATCTGGTTAAAACTCCACTGACATTTCTCCTAAGCACCTCCATGCTTCCACTGGTATGTCATGTGGACCAACAGCTTTTCCATTTTTCACCCTCTGCATAGCTGTCCATACTTCCTCCTTGCTAATCTGTTTCACTATCCCCACATCATCCAACCTTCTCTCTCCCTCCCTCTCTCTCATTCATCAGCCCCTCAAAGTTCTCTTTCCATCTGCTCAACACACTCTCCTCGCTTGTGAGTACGTTTCCCTCACTATCCTTTATCAGCCTTATCTGCTGCATATCTTTCCCAGCTCAGTTCCTCTGTCTAGCCAATCGGTACAGGTCCTTTTCTCCCTCTTTAGTGTCTAACCTTTCATACAACTCTCCATACTCATTATCCTTAGCCTTCGCCACCTCTCCCTTTGCCATATGCCTCATCTACTTATACTCCTGTCTACTTTCTTCACCTTTCTGACAATCCCACTTCTTCTTCGCCAGCTTCTTCCTCTGTATACTCTCCTGTACTTCCTCATTCCACCACCAGGTCTCCTTGTCCTCCTTCCTCTGTCCAGATGTCACACCAAGCACATTTCTAGCGGTCTCCCTTACCATCTCTGCTGTAGTTACCCAGCTACTCGATGACTCTTCACTGCCCCCAGTGCCTGTTTTAATTCTTCCCTGAACTCCATCTCACAATCACCCTTTTTCAACTTCCACCATTTGATCCTTGGCACTGCTCTCACACTTGTCCCCCTCTTCTTGATCACCAACATCATCCTACAGACCACCATTCTATGCTGCCTAACTGCACTTTCCCCTGTCACCACTTTACAGTCTCCAATCTCCTTCAGACTGGCCCTCCTGCATAGGATATAATCCACCTGTGTGCATCTTCCTCCACTCTTGTATGTCACTCTATGCTCCTCCCTCTTCTTAAAATATGTATTCACCACAACCATGTCCATCCTTTTCACAAAATCCACTACCATCTGACCTTCGGCATTCCTCTCCTTAACACCATACTTGCCCATCACTTCCTCATCCCCTTTGTTCTCTTCACCAACATGCCCATTGAAATCCGCTCCAATCACCAGTCTCTCACCCTTGGGTGCACACATATATAGGAGTATATCCGTCTCAAATTGTCGACAAAAATGTAGTCATCCTCCTGAAGCTGTGAAGGTGTTTGGAAATATGGAGTGTTGCAAGGTGTCATTATTTCAAATCAGTCCACTGCCATATTTGAAAAGGAGTGAAAAGAGCAGCTGAATTTTCAGGACATAATGGAGATTGTTATTCTTAATATCCAAGGTGCACAGACAACATAGAGATAGATACAAATATGTACTTTTTTCAGAGTCTGAACTGTAGCCAGACAGACTTGGTCTTTGCCAGAAAGCAGAGTGCCCTAAAGGAAGTGGAAAACATGCTGCTTTAAAAGTGTTCTACAAAAGAGACGCCTCAGTAAAAGTCCCAAACAAAAGAAACCACTACAGACTTAACAGTTTTTCCTATGAAGCAATTAAAATGTAAGAGAAGTTATAGTGCAATAGTAAACAACTGTACAAAGATAAAAATATCCATAGTGGGGCAAACCTAACTAGCAAACAGTAACAGTTACAAAAATCGGAATTCATGCTACTTCCGTACCATTTCATAATATAATTTGAATTAAGTCACACAGTGTGCAAGTAATAAAGATGCTTCTTCCTAGTCTGCAAAAGTACAGATGAGAGGTGTTAAACCAAGGTCTCATCTGTTTGAGTTGCTGGTAGCTTAGTTGGATGTAAAAGATCCCATGGCACCTATTGGAAAGAGTAGGGGAACTCCCCTGATAGTGTGAATACCACCTTGGGTTTTCCTTGAAAATGAGTAGGACAAACTGAATTAACAAAGGATAGATAAATCAACACAATATAGAAAGTAAAAATGCAGGACAGAAATCTGTAACTGTAGTATCTCACAAAAGTATTTTTTTATAGCACTGACAAATGTATTAATTTTCTTAGTAAGACTGACCAGTGTATTGCATTTCTTTAGCAGTAGTGACCAGTGTCTCACATTTTGTTGACAAGATTAAATATGAGTCAGTGTTGAAGGTATCAAAGTACATCACACGAGATGTAGCATTTAGCACTGCTGTGTCAAAGTGCTTGAGTATCCAGTTCTTTTCTCACTGGTGTGCCAACTGTGCAGTCTCACTTCTTTAAATATGAGATCTGATGTTGTTAATCTTCATTCATTCCTTACTGATGGGGTATTGGTTCTGTCCTCAGAACCGAGCCGGCCAATATCAAGCTTGTGTCAGCCAAAAACTCTCAAGCCAAGGTCCTACCCAGAATGTTCTGCTCCCTATTACCTCAGATCTTGTTTGCCCCGTTAGTGTACAGCCGTGTCAAGCCACTCTCTCAGCCAAGTGTGTAATTTTTTGAAAGTTTTGTACATTGTTCTTACTTTAAATATTTTCAAATAGTTTCTACTAGTATTTTCCTACCCTGTCATATACTTTAGACTCTCTCCCTTTAGTCTTTCCCTTTATTACCCTTTTTCTTACCTTTGAGGTAATTCTTCACTGCCGTCGTTGGTAATCCTTCCTTTCTCTTCTTACGACAGGCGTGGGTATAGTCACCAGACAACATGCTTGGATGCGTCTTTGTGGACTCCTTTAAGGCTTCCTTCATGAACACCACCATAGAGGCCACTTCTTTGTTTGGCCCTAAAGTGAAAGATACGCTGGCAAGGTGCGAACAAGATGGCAAGACCCTGTCTGCCGGTGGTGTCAGACACTCCACTCCTCAGTGATTCTACTCCAGAAATCAGAGGAGCGGGAAGATGTGGCACAGGAAATCACAGGGCTCTTTCTAGAATACATGTGCCGAGTTCTCCTCTTGAGGCAGAGGGGGAAGCTCCAAAGGAAGATGCCCTTTTTGGGGAAGAGGAGGTCCGCAAAACCAGGGTTCCAGAGATTCTTTCTCTGGCCAACCCTATCAGCGCTCCTGAAGCGTTGCCTGACTGCTCACTTCTGGAGGTGGATGGGGGGTCGTTTTTCCTCGTACCCCTCTGCCTGGCAAAATATAACCACTGACTCTTGGGTACAACGGATAATATCCAGAGGCTATTGCATACCCTTCCATCTTTGTCCAATCTCATCCAGAGTATTACCCGACGTTCCACCCAGTCAAAGGGAAGCAGAAGCACACAAAATCCAAAAGCTGCTACAAAAAGAGTCATCCAGATGGTCCCCCCAAACCAGATAGGATCCGGTTTTTACTCAAAATTCTTTTTAGTGTCAAAAAAGACAGAGGACTGGAGACCAGTTCGGGATCTCAGCACACTGAACAAATTTGTAAAAACAGAGAAATTCCAGATGGTCACAGTTCAGTTTATCCTTCCTCTTCTGGAAGAAGACGATTGGATGTGCTCTGTAGATCTGCAAGATGCGTATTACCACATAAAAATGGACAAATGCTCAAGAAGATACCTCCACTTCCGCATAGGAGCCAGTCACTACTAATTTCGAGCTCTGCCCTTCGGTCTCACTACAGCCCCAAGACTGTTCACCAAATGCATGGCAGTGGTTATCGCTAACTTGCGATTGCAAGGATTCCAGGCGTTTCCATATTTAGATGACTGGCTCCTCACCGTCCCCACCAAGCATCTACTGGAAGAAGCTCTGCACTACACTCTCCTAACGGCTCAAAACCTGGGAACCACTATAAACTGGGAGAAATCCAACATGACCCCAACTCAGTCTTTGGAATTTATAGGGGTATTGTTGGGCACGAGAAATGGCACAGCATCCTTTCCGGACCACAGGCTTCAGAGAATAAGGCAACAGGTTCAGCCACTGCTCTGTCACCATAAATCTCCCGCTCTATCTATACTCCAACTTTTGGGGTCAATGGCAGCCTCAATCATCATTGTTCCTGTAGCCAGATTCCACACGAGGCTCCTTCATTGGCTACTTCTCACTCAGTGGTACCCTTTGCAACATCCTTTCTCTTTTCAGATAAGTGTAACTTAAAGATGCAAGCAAAATTTACTCTGGTGGAAGTCTCCAAATCCCAACAATGGTCTCACCCCTTCAACCCCCATCAACTGATAGCCACGGTGACCACGAACGCCTAACTGATGGGGTGGGGGGGGCTATGTCAGGGAAACCCGGTCCAAGGTAGCTGGTCAGAGACAGAGGCCCTTTTGCATATCAGTGTCCTGGAACTGAAGGTGGTGCTACTATCTTTGCAAGCATTTCATTCCATCCTTCCGTCAGGGACTATTGCGATCCAATCAGACAACATGTCTGTGGTCTGGTACATCAACAAACAAGGGGGCACCAGAGCTTACCCGTTATGCTGAGAGGCTTTGAGAATATGGCAGTGGGTGATAGCTTCCAACTGCTTTCTAATTGCAACACACATTCCCGGGAGCGCCAAAGTGATAGCGGACAATTTGAGCAGGTGCATTCTGCAACCTCGAGTGGTCCCTCAATCCTATGATAGTGGCAAAAATCTTCAACCGCTGGGGCCAGCCTTGCTGCAACCTATTTGCCTCCCCAACCAACTACAAGTGCAGCAACTATTTTTCCCTAATCCCCCCTCTGGGGCAGTCACCGAGGGACACTCTAGTCCATGCCTGGCCCTCGGGTCTACGTTATGCTTATCCTCCTCTTCCCCTCATCTCTCAATTTCTGAAGAAAGCACAACAGTTGAAGAGCAAAGTGATCCTCATTGTTCCATATTGGCCTCGACAGGTCTGGTTTCCCTTCCTCTGGCCTCACCTGCTAGATCAACCATGGATCCTCAATCCATCCCCAGTGTTGATCTCCCATCCGCAGGGTCTGATTCACCCCAGTCTAACAACCCTGAAACTAACAGCTTGGTTTCTCCACTTCCAATGATTGCCAGGCATGAAAACCTCTCGTCCCCGGGTCTATATTAGAACATTGCATATTTAACAGTTCAAATCACTAAAGGTTGACCCTTCGTGATCAAACTGTTAAAACATTGAATGTTCGGAAAAAAAAATAAACCCCCCCCCCAAAAAAAAACTAAACTGTGTAGGCAGGGGGGCAAGCCCCCCACACCCCCGCTACTTAAATATGCCAACTCCAAGATCTCACTTCTGTGCACTACAGTGCGGAATTGGAAAATTTCAGTTTCCTACACTGTAGCGCGATCTCTGAGTTGGTATATTTAAGTAGCGGGGGGTTGGGGGGTGCAGGGGGGCTTGCCCCCCTGCTTACAGCAATTAGTTTAAGTTTCTTTAATTTTTTTATTACTGATTCGATGTTCCTGAACTTTGATGATATGATGTCGACCATATCGTATTCGAAGTTCAGTAACTTCAAGCTTGTAAAATAGACCCCTCGTTCTTATTATGCAGTTCTTATTGCATCTCATAAATCGTCCACCAGACTAATCTATCTTAAATGGAAAAGGTTCTCTCTATGGGCAGCGAATAAACAATTAGACCCCTTATCAGCCCCAGTTTCGATGGTACTGGATTACTTATCACATCTTTTCCATTCTGGGGTGTCTGCCTCTACTATTCGTGTGCATTTAGCTGCCATCTCAAATTTCCACATTGGTTTTCAAAATTCTTCACTTATGTCACACAGACTCAGTAAAGCTTTCTTGAAAGGGGTTATCCACCTAAAACCTCTCTTTAGAGAACTGGTACAACCTTGGGATTTGGCATTGGTTCTGCAAGCTGTAACAGCTCCCCCCTTTGAACCCGTGTCTTCATGTGATGAAAAATATCTCTCTTGGAAAACTTTGTTTCTGATTGCAATCACATCGGCCAGATGCTTGTCAGAACTTCAAGCCTTATGCATCAAACCTCCCTATCTTATCTTCCATAAGGATAGGGTATCACTGCGAACTAATTCTTCCTTTTTACCAAAAGTGGTATCAGAGCGGTCTATCAACCAATCTCTTGACCTTCTAGTGTTCTTTCCTAACCATTCTAACAAGGGAGAGTATTGCCTGCACTCCTTGGATGTTCATAGGCAAATAGGATTTTATCTGGACAGAAGAAAATCTACCCGTAAATCAGACCAACCGTTTCTGGCTTTTTCTGGACCTAGACGAGGTCATCCTGTATCAAAAGTTACATTGACTTCATGGTTGAAAAATTGTATTACCTTTATCTACAACAAAAACAATCTCACCCTGTCTCATAGAGTGAAAGCTCATTCTACAAGATTTATAGCAACTTCAGCAGCTTTCCATGATAAAGGCTTCACTCAATGATATTTGCTCAGCTGCAACTTGGGCCAAACCTCATACCTTTATTCTTCATTACAAATTGGACTTGGCCTTCAGAGGTAGAGCTTCCTTTGGCTCCATGGTACTCAGGAATGTCCTTCCATGAGGTCCACTCAGGGATAAAGGTAGCTGGGGACTCTGCCCCATCAGTAAAGAATGAACGAAGATTAACAACATCAGATAAAGAGGTTATGTCTTACCATAACATTCCATCTGTGATGTTCTTCTTGTTTCACTGTTGCAGTCATCACATTTGGGTTATCTGCCTGCAGGTAGCCCTCAGCCGGTCTGAATACGAGAGTCTTGGATTCCTGCATTGGATGCTGTCTCCTTCCATGACGTCAGGTCATCAGGGGTATAAAACATGCAGCCGACGCCATTACATCAGTCTTTCTTGCCGCACGGTACCTGAAGCAGAAGCAGTTTGCAAGTGCCGGTCGGCCGACTCCTGAAATTTTCATTTTCGAGTTTCAGAACCGAAGTCTTCAAAAAAGCTAAGTACCCTGTTGGGGATTCTTTTTCTTGCTCTTAACCGATGTCAGTAAAAGTTAACAATTGTATTACCTGTGGAAAGCAAATACCACATAAAGATTTTCATTCGTACTGCATTCCTTGCTTAGGCCTAGACCATGATATTCCTCGCTGTCGGTTTTGTGCCTTGTTCAATCACCAAACTATTTGTCGTCGGTCTATATTTGCAGCAAATTGTTTTGGTACTCGGTATAACTATCCAGAAATGGCTTCGGTAAGCCATCCGACTACCGATATTCCGAAAAAAACATAAGGATAAAGACAAAGACAGACTGCATAGGTTCAAAACTGCCGACGATGCTTCCGTTAAGCTAGTGGCCAGTCCGCCGGTACTCAGTGAGGTGCTTTTGCAGCCCCTGATACCCGCTGCTTCAGATTCGCAGGCCTCTACTGAGACCCATTCAGAGTCTGGTATGCCGCGAGATGCTTCTTCGACTATGGAACCTGCGGATATCTCTACCTTGGATGGGTCCGGAACCGCTGTGCAGGCACCGGCTTATGAGAGTGTATTCAGGCATACATACTTGCATTTTAAACTGACGCCATCTTCTTCCTCCAGGCCAAAATCTCGACCCATGCCTAGGAAACCGACGTCCAGACTGCATGCTCAGGCCCATATGCCTAAAAAACAAATGCTTAGAATGGCTGAAGACCTTATTACATTAATTACAGGAAGCCAGCCTTTCCCCTCTAAGAGACCTAGAACTGATTTTCCTTCTGATTCTTCTGATCAGGAATCTGATATTTCTTTTTCTTCTGATTACCAGGATTTGTCCCTATCTACCTATGAGGATTCTGATGCAGAGGATTCCATTCCCTCTTCTTCCCTTCCAGAGGATTTTTCTTTTGATGAAACCTTGCACACTCTTAGGGAGCATTTCCGCTGGGAAAGCCAGGATTACTCTGACTTCAAAAAGAGGCTTAGGGAATTCTTACTCCTCCCTCAACACAGGCCTTTAGCTATCCCTTCTGTTCTGGACATTGTAGATGATGCCTTCTTGGAATCTAGCTTTTCCCCAGCCACTTTACCTCCAGCTCCCAGAAAACCAGATAGGTATTACAGAGTACCTGACTCTCACAAGTTCCTCTTCATGATTCCTACTGCGGATCCAGAGATCATTTACCAAGGACCAAAGGGCATTAAGGCTACTGCTGCCAAAAACCCTACCCCTTGTGATAGAGATTCTAGAGCCTTGGACAGATGGGGTAAGAAGGCATATACTTCTGCTACTTTGGCCATTAGGGCTTTAAATTGCCAGTTTCATATGTTAAAGTACCAGCAGCATATTATGGGACTACTTAAACAGAAAATGATGTTGATTCCTGACTGTACTGAACACACAGAATTACAGGATTTAATGCATTCTGCAGAACAAGTTGGTAAACATACTTTGCAATGTGGTTTTGATGCTTTAGAAGCATCTTGCAGGGCTGCTGTCACTGGGTCTGTACTTAGAAGGCATGTTTGGCTTAAGGAGCAAAACTTGCCAGATCATGTTAAAGCTAAATTACTGGATGCTCCCTTAAACCAAGACCGCCTGTTTGGCAACAAAGCAGAAGAAGTCCTCAAAAATATGGAGGAAAAAGCTAAATTTATGCAAACTGTTAAAGATTTCCTGCAAATTCAGCCTCCCAGATTTAGTAGGCATTGGCCTTCAAAGAATTGGCCCTTTCCAGCCTCTTCCAGGCCTTCTAAGTCCAAACCCAGGAACAACAGACCACCTAGATTACAGTCTCAGGAAACGCACATGCCTAAGTAGAGCGAGGCTCCCACTTCCAAAGCAGGGAGTAGTAAGACCACCCCCCTATGGGAAAATGGCACAATGACTTAACCTTAGCCCTTCCAAACCTGCTCAGCTGCTTGCTCTCTTAGGAGGAAAGCTTGCCCTACATGCATAAAACTGGGAACTCATTACCCAGGACAAATGGGTTTTGAATATAGTTTCCCAAGGATACAGATTCCATTTGCACACCCCACCAACCCCAAATGGTTGGCCAGACGCTCAACACCAGGTTCTCTCTCTCCTAAGTATCAGGGCTATTCAACCTGTCCCAGCAGAAGAAAATGGACAAGGTTTTTATTCAAGACTTTTCCTGGTACCCAGAAAAGACAGCTCCTGGCATCCTATCCTGGACCTCTCTTTTCTAAACACTTTTTTGGTAATCCCAAAATTGAAGATGCTAACATTTCAACAACTGCTTCCTATGCTAGGCAAAGATGCCTGGTTGGCAACCTTAGACTTAAAGGAAGCTTGCCTGCACATTCCAATAGGGGAATCTTGCAGGAAATACCAACGCTTCAGGGCAGGCTCCATGCACTATAAGTTCTCTGCACTTCCCTTTGGGTTATCTACTGCACCCAAGGTATTCACAAAGTGTTCAGCTCCAGCCATTGCATTTTGCAGGCAGAGAAATATTCAAATATACCCATACTTGGACGATTGTCTGATTCAGGCAGAAAGCCAGGAATTGTTATTAAAACATCTGGTATTCGTAAAAAAAACTTCTTAACTCACTGGGATACACCATAAACGAAAAGAAATCTCACCTAGTACCCTGCCAACAAATTGTATTCCTGGGAGCAAACTTGAATACAACTTCCCAGATGGCTTTCCTCACTCCAGAGAAACAAGTTTATTTGACAACCTACTTCAAACTACTGACCACAAAAACCCAGCTATCTGCAAGGAAAATTCTGCAAGCCCTGGGGTTCATGGCCTCTTGTATTCTACTAATTCCATATGCAAGACTGCATATGGGGAAAATACAATGGTATCTAAAAAGCCTATGGTGTCAACATTCTCAGGACCTGGAATCACTGATTCCTATCATTCCTTGTATTAAGACAGATTTCCTTTGGTGGGCAGAGGCCTGCTACAACAACAAGGGGCTCCCTTTCACTCTACCCCCTGCCGCCCAAACCCTAACAACAGACGCATCAGACTGTGCATGGGGGGCTCACTTGGCAGGGCAGGTGCATTCAGGGCAAATGGAACCAGAGACAGATGCACCTGCATATCAACCAAAAAGAAATGTTAGCTGTGCAGGATTCCCTGACAGCCTTCAAAGACCACATTCTTCCAGGACAATTATTGGTAAAGACAGACTGACAACACCACAGTTATGTGGTACATAAACAAGCAGGGGGGAACCCACTCGTACCCTCTTTGCAGACTATCCATGGCTCTGTGTAACACAGCCTTGAGCTACCATGTGCACCTACAAGCTCACTTCCTGCCAGGCAAGCTAAATCCACTGGCAGATGACCTAAGCAGAAATCTCATGGACCCACATGAGTGGAAACTGGAACCAAAAATATTCAACCTCTTGAGGAACAAATGGGGGACTCCGGAGATAGACCTGTTTGCCTTCCCTCAGAACTACCAATTGGACAAATTCTGCACAAGGACTTCCCACAGTCAAGCTTGGAAAGTGGATGCCCTGTCCTTTACCTGGGAAAGCCTCTCAGTTTATGCCTTTCCCCCTCTGCCTCTCCTCTCGAAGGTTCTACTAAAAATCAAACCGGGCAAACCAAGGACAATACTGATTGCACCAGACTGGCCACACCAGCGCTGGTACCCCCTCTTGTGCAGTATGACACTGCTGGAACCATGGCACCTGTCTCAGACCCCTTCCCTGTTGTCCCAGCAGGTGGGCCAGATTCTGCACCCTTAGCTTCAAACTCTGAACCTTGCAACTTGGTTAATTCCTTGAGCTCTCCAATAGCATCCCTCAGTAAGCAGGTGTAGATGTCATTCTGGAGGCAAGGAGGCCTAGTACTAGAAAATCCTATGCTGAAAAGTGGAAAAGATACTGTTCCTGGAGCCAGACTGTGGGGATGGGCACAACAGTGCCCAGCTTTCCTCATATTCTTCAGTACTTAACAGAATTGCCCCACAAGGACCTATCCTTCTCATTAATTAAAATTCATGCCTCTACCATTTCAGCACATTATAATACTGAACCACCCCTCTTCTCTCACCCCCTGCTAAAACAATTCCTCAGAGGAGCCAAACATTTAAGACCCCCCAGGAGAGCCCCTACTCCCTCCTGGGACCTTAACTTTGTATTGGAAAAGCTCACTCTCCCTCCTTTTGAGCCAGCTGCAACTGCAGAGTTGAAATTCCTTTCTTGGAAAACAGCGTTCCTTCTAGCCATCACTTCAGCAAGAAGAGTGTCTGAATTACAGGCCCTCATGGCAGTGGAACCCTTCATTCTTTTCCATGTGGACAGGGTTTCCCTCAGGACTAATCCTTCCTTTATGCCCAAGGTGGTGTCTAGTGTGGCCCTTAATCAGTCCATTCATTTGCCTACCTTTTCCTGAATCCACAAAACAAAGTAGAACGAGTACTGCACTCTTTGGACGTGCACAGGCAACTTCGATTTTATTTGGACAGGACAGCCTCTCAGAAAATCTGAGCAGCTGCTAGTTGGCTTTGCTGCAGGGGCAGAGGGGAAGGCCATTTCAAAGAAGTTAATTTCCAAATGGATAGCCCATTGCATTCTTTTCTGCTATAAGCACCATGGAAAACCTACCCCTCAGGGATAAGATCACTTTCCACCAGGGCTGCATCTACCTCTACAATCTTTCTCAGAGGTGTCCCTACCAGGGACATCCTAGAAGCTGCTACCTGGAGTTCTGTGCATACCTTCACCAAGCATTACCACATGCCTATTTTTTCTAAATCCAGAGCTGGTTTTGCCACTGCAGTCTTGCAGGGCTTAATAGCTGGGCCTAATACTCTCCAACTTCCTCCTCCCTTAATTTGCTTTGGGAATCAACCCAAATGTGATGACTGCAACAGTGAAACATGAAGAACATAGTACAGTTGTGTACACTTACCATAAATGTAGATGTTTGAGTGTATTCACTGTTGCAGTCCCGATTACCCTCCCTCCAGCCCCCTGACTTCTCTTGACTCTACCTTTCCTTCTTGTTTGGTGTATTTAAGCTTTCTGGTGTATTTGCTATTTGGAGGGGTACCATAACATGCAATTGCTTCCCTTTGTGGAAGCACCTGACATCTGGGGCAAGAAAAACAGATGTAATGGCATCGGCTACATGTTTTATATCCCTGACGACCTGATGTCATGGAAGAAGAGACAGCATCCGACGCCGGAATCCAAGACTCTGGTATTCAGGCCAGCTGAGGGTTACCTGCAGGCAGATAACCCAAATGTGATGACTGCAACAGTGAATACACTCAAACATCTACATTTATGGTAAGTGTACACAACTGTACTTTGTTGATCTTCGTTCATTCATTACTTCCCACCCTCCGTCCCCCTCCGGAGGTTTCTGGTTGATCTGATGTACTTCTTTATTGTAGGTCTGTTATGACCAGAGATAGCCTCTACTTTTATCTATCAATTTGCAAACTCGATCTGAGGTAACAGGGAGCAGAGCATTCTGGGTAGGACTTTGGCTTGAGAGTTTTTGGCTGACGCAAGCTTGATTTTGGCAGGCTCGGTTCCGAGGACGCAACCGATAACCCATCAGTAATGAATGAATGAAGATCAGCAACACAGACGAAACGTTATGGTAAGACATGACTTCTTTTTTCCAATAGATGTTGTGGTTTTCTTCCACTTTCCAAAGACATGACATAGCTGAATTGGTCCATATTGCCCTTCAGTGCATGTACCGTCTATCTGCCTGCCTGCTTGTCTTACTACTTTGCATCCATGCTGAGATAGGCTCCAGCAGCACTAACAGCCTGAGAGGAATTTAGTTGGTTATCACATAATGAATAATTGGATAATCAAGGGTGTATCCTTAAGTCTGTAGCTTTATTTTGTTACTTCTTATTTTACTGTTTGTATATCACTTACTTCATACAAACAAGAATGCATAGTTTTATAAACGTACATAATATGTATGTATTTTACTGTTTTATCTTCTAAAACCTGTGTCTGGAGCGGATCATGTTTGGCATTATGGGCACATATCTTTTTTATTTCTTTCTTTCTTTTACTTTGCTAAGATAGGTTTGTTACAGTTGCTTGCCTGCCAAAAGGATTCAATTTCAATAGGAATAGAAGTTTAAGGAACCATAGAGGTGATGGCTGCTTACAGCATGTAGATGAAACTTGCATATTTTTGTTCTCAGATTGCAGACATGAGTTATACCCACTTGTTGTAAGTAACTATGACACTCATTGCAGCCAGATGATACCTGTAGGTGTTTCTGTAATTACATCCTACTGATGCCTCTAAGCATCAGATATTGCTTGCTCATATTTTCATTAATAATTTCAAAACCATGCTGCATACAGAGTATTACAAGATTTCATCTTAAAACTTACACAATGTCAAATGTCCCTGTGCTGGTATTTAACATCTGTCTGGTGCAGGTAAAGAAATATTGTTCATTAAAGACAATAAATAAATAAATACTATATGTCATCTTTTCATAAATATCTCGACAGCCAATCTGCAAAGACAGAACTACTTGGACACATATGAAAGCTGTCTGATGGATGAACAAAATGCTGCTTACAGTGTGTGTGTGTATAACTTTAGTGTTTGCTAAGGTGCTGTAAGTTGTTTACAAAATATTACAAACTTAATACTTATTATGTTTACTGTGACTTATAAAATCCAGTTAAAGACCTAAGATCTAAAGAATACTATCACTGTAAAAACAGCTTGTGTTGAAGAGTTTGCCATTTACACTTGTTTAGTAACTTTTGTGGTTTCAGATAAATGAACATTTATTTGAAATGTAAGGACATAATTTGACTTTATCAAAATGCTTAGGCTCCCCCCATTGGAAGTTACAGTACAAACTTCCAGAGCTCCATTGGAAGGAATGAGTTAATGTATTAAAGCCTAACCCAGCAACTCCTTTCCCTAACCCTAAATATCTGACCAAAAACCTAATTGTAAAATCCTGCTTCTAACTCTAATTGTAAAACCCTATCCTTAACCCTAAAACCCCTCCCTAACCGTAGGTCTAAACCCCCTTCTTAACCCTAAAACTCCAACCTTGAAAAATCCCAAAATTAGCCCTACAAGACTACCTCACCTCCAAAACAATTACTTCAAAATACAATAAAGTGAATCATCCATCTGTAACTCACTGGTCTACCATTTTACCACAGAAGCAGCACCCTTGTCCTTCTATGCATAACTTGCAGTTGCTCTGCTTCCTTACACCCTCTGCCTGCATGCTTTAAGTAACCATTGCCACCAAAGATAACACAGAGCAGTGCAACTTAAATGTAGGCATGCCTCATGCCACTGCTTCAGTATCAGATATGAGACCTACATTTGTTTCTTATGAGGGAGGGTTACTGCTTTCAGAATTTCTGTCTGATAAACAGGTCATTGAGAAAACCCCAGTGTTATGATTTACTGTTACAGCAACTTTCCTCCTTTCACTTGAAATTAGTATGTAATTAATAAGTCAACAAAGACTGCTAAGTTACATGGCAGTGACCCAGCAGAATTGATATTCTGAGGTAGTAGGCAGTATACAGTTGTATTAAATGTTTTAGTTGACATTTTTATGAATGTATCAATTTTCATAAATAATTGAATGAAATGGCTCCAGTATTTTTCAAGTCATTAAGTATCATAGAAACTAGTAACACCATTTTACAATCTTAAGCTATAACCTCAAGCCATGCTCCGTCCTTTGAACTTCAGATTAGCATGTTTTTGTCAAACCACAACTATTTACTTCCCATGCTTTGTTACTAATCCTGTTTGACTATAGTACTGTATAATTTGACAATTTCTGTATTGAGGATTGTAGCCTCTTAAGTATTTCATGTGTTATTCTAATGTTGAATGTCTCTATTGCTATTGGAATGTTTTATATGTACAGATTGGAGCTTTTCTCCCCAGGCCTCTGCTGCAAAAGGCCTTGGATTCAGTTGAACACTCCCAGTCAACAAATGTATAATAAATAAATAAATAAAATAAAAAAATAAATAAAAAAGAAGAAACAAAACAACTGTACTGAGCACCACGGAAAACTGTTTATTAAAATAAAAGAATGAAATCAATAAAGTAAATTCTAAAAGAGTAAAAGTCAGTCCAAAGATTCAGGATAAGCACTTTCAACCTTCCGGCCTTCCTTAGATCCATAGAATGCAGCATTGTCATTTCCTTATTATCATAGTTAACATTCAGTCAGTTGTCATCCATAGGGCAGCCGCCTCCTTGAAACCAACCTGTGATCAAGCAGATGAGTGCCTAATTTAGCAACCAGTCATTTTCATCTCAGTAGCTGCCGCCCCTTAAGAATTGGTTTCAAAGGGATAATACCACTTAAACTAGGTGGGCCATCTGCTCTTAAGTCTGCAGTCCATTTAATTTCTTCAATTTCAGTCCTGTTGCACGTCACCTCCTCTTAAGCTTTCAGTAACAATTTCTAACACCATAAACAAAAACGTATGGTCAGGATTTGACATGATGTGCTGTGAGAGGGCATTGCTTTGCACTTTGTTTCTGATGACATTCATATGGCAAAGGATACGTTCTTTGAAAGGTCTGTTGGTTTTGCCAGTATAACAACAAGAACAGCAGGTACATGTAACAATGTAAGCCACATTCCTGGTATCACAATCAGCATATATATTAAGCCAGTATCTTTTGTGAGTATTAAGGTGTGTGAATTCATTAGTGGTAGTGATGCTATTATAAGCCTTGCATCTTCCACATAAAAAAGTGCCTTTCCTTAAAGGCTGAAAACTCGAGGATCTCTTCACATTCTTGTAACAGAGCAACCACTTAAGATTCAAGCGATTTTTCAAAAAAAAAAAAAACGAGGTGTCTCACGTACTATACGTTTTAAGTTATCATCTACAGTTAGAATCGACCAATTTTTCTTGATGATTTTACATATTTGAGAGACATCAGAACTATATGTAAGTAAACATCTGATAGGACGCTGTACTTCTTTGCGTTCTCTGTTATTCCAGTATTGTTAATCTTATCAGAAAAGTGGCGTCATTTCGTATTCCTTAGCCCCTGGGTCTCCATGGTATGTAGCTGAGTGTCCTTACTTCTATATCTGCTCAGTGACTGTTGTTGTTGTTGCAGACGTTAATGATTGTGTGATAAATCTAGGGAGCCCTTGAAAAAACAGAAAATGAGAGGACCTTTCTTTCGGTCTGGTCCCTAACTTCAACTGCTGGAAATTACAAAAATTATCATTTCTGTGATTCCCCCTTCAGCATGACTTTCTTCAAAGCCACAGTATCACCTTCAGAGCTAGAGGCAGGAACTGTAGTCACTTGCTCATGATTAAAAGCTGTCACTGTTGTGCATGATCCACTTGAACAGCTAAGCACATCAGTATGCTCAATATTGGATGCAACTGCTTTGTTAGATACTTTCTACATATCTAGATGCTCTATGTCCAATGTAGTAAATGGCCTAGTAGAAGCTTCCTTATTCTTTCCAGTTTTATTCTTAGCAGTTTCAGTCACATTCCTAGGCCATTCAAATAAATTGTCATTTTAAAAATCCTGAAAATCTCCAGTTAGCTTATGACTTTTCACATTTCTCATTCTGTTACCAAACAAATTAAAGTCACACTGCAAAGTTTCTAATGTATGTAAAAATGTATCTGAGTGCGTTACACTTTCAAGTTCTAATTGCTTCTTTTTAATCAAATCCACTGTTTCTTCTTCAGTGGGCTTGAAATATTCAATTAATAGTTCAATGTATTTAAAGCTAGTTTCAGTATTAAATGCTTGCCATTGTGCAAATAAATCAGTGTAGGTGTTACCATATGTCGGTATGCATTTAACCCGCATGCGTCTTGGAATAACATGGTAATGCAAGCAAGCCTCAGATGAAAACGCTGCCACTGCAACCTATTCAAATGATAGGCAGCATTCTCAACTTCCAAAAATATTCGATCAAAAGTCTCAGTTCCATTTAGATAAAATCTGAATCCTTCTGTAATTCAGCATTCAGGTCAAGCGCAAGAAGTGGATTAGCAGAACTGACTGAAAACTCCAGTAGCACATGATTTATGTGTAATTCCAAGGATGATTTCACTCTAAGCATATGCGACATTTCAGCAGTTCCAACTTGTCCATTACTCCCTTCAGCCATGTGCAGCAACAGGACCAAGACAAACAAAGGTATTTGTAAAATAACAATCCCTGTTAGTTTCTAAAGGTTTAAAGACCGTAAAATAATTATAAAAAGAAGAAAACAAAAACAACCGGCTCAACCACCATGGAAAAGTATTTATTAAAGAATAAAATCAATAAATTAAAAACTAAAGGACTAAAAGTCAGCTAGAAGATTCAGGATAAGCACTTTCAACCTGCTGGCCTTCCTCAGAAACCTAGAATGCAACAATGTCATCTCCTTATTATCCTAGTCAACATCCAGTCAATTCTCATCCATATTGTAGCCACCTCCTTGAATCCAACCTGTGATCAAGCAGATGAGACTGCCTAATTTAGCAACCAATAATTTTCATCTCAAGAACCACCGCCCCTTAAGAATTGGTTTCAAAGGGATAATACTATTTAAACCAGGTGGGCAATCTGCTCTTAAATCTGCAATCCATTTAATTTCTTCAGTTTCAGTCCTGTTTCACGTCGCCTCCTCTTAAGCTTTCAGTAACAGTTTCTAATGCCATAAACAAAAACATATGGTCTGGACTGGACATAATGTGCCGTGAGAGGGCATTGCTTTGGACTTTGTTTCTGATGTCATTCATATGGCGAAAGAGAAGTCCTTTGAAAGGTCTATTGGTTTTGCCAATATAATAATAACAGCAGGTACACATAGCAAATTGTAAACCACATTCCTGGTATTACAATCGGGATATTTATTAAGCCAGTATCTTTTGTGAGTATTGGGGTGAGTGAATTCATTAGTGGTATTGATGCTATTACAAGCCTTGCATCTTCACACATGAAAAAGTTCCTTTCCACAAAGGCTGAAAACTCGAAGATCTCTTCACATTCTTGTAACAGAGCAGCCTCTTAAGATTCATGTGATTTTTGAAACAAAAACGAGGTGTCTCACCTACTGTGCATTTCAAGTTATCTACAGTTAGAGTAGACCATTTTTCTTGATGTTACATATTTGGGAGACATCAGAACTATATGTAAGTAAAGAATCTGATAGTATGCTCTACTTCTTCACATTCTCTGTTATCCCCACTGTTGTCAGTCTTATCAGAAAAGAAGGGGTGTCCTTTTGTATTCCTTAGCCCTCGTGTCTCCGTGGTATGTAGCTGAGTGTTCTTACTCCTATATTCTCATTCTTGAAAATATGTAAAAGGGTTTGTTTGTCATGTTCGTAAGTTCCCGTACTGTGCAAAGTCTTGATACATGAAGAAATTCTCCCTTCACTATTTGTGGAAAGATACGTCTTGGATGCATACTCGTCCTATGCAAGAGGTGATTTCTCCAACAATCTTTGCAGTAAACTGCTGTAGTAAAACACCCTGTTTCATCTCTAGTGATTCTGATATCAAGGAAAACTATTCTTGATATATGAACATCAAACTCCAAGAAGGTGGTAGTTGTCTCCAAATACTTTACAAAATGAAGAAGGTTGGTTTCATCTCCTCTCTATATAAGGAATATGTTGTCCACAAAATGACCGTTGTCATTCACCCATGGATTGAACTCATTGACTGTATACCTCATTTCCCACTGTTATAGTTAACATTGTTATGAATGCACGAAATTTATAAGTAATTGGATGAAATGGCGCCAGTATTTTTTCAAGTCATGAAGTATCATATAAACTAATAACACCATCTTACAATCATAGGGTTGAAATAGCCAAAAATAAACAGAGTAAAAACTTATTTTGGAGACAGAGTTAAGAATGTACCATTCAGATCTAGTCAGGTAGGACTAATAATTTATAAGCATGTTAACTGACTATGTGAGAGTTAGGGGTCTGACTTAATTGGGAAGGATTGGCAGCAGTTCCAGGACTGTATGATTGCCTAACCATATTCATTCAGTCCTTGCTACAGACTACTAGCAAACCACCAAAATGGGTAATAGCAGGGAAGTGCAAACAATGTAGCTGTAATTCTGTAGTTTGTGTTTCAGCATAAAACATGTGGGATACATGGAACACAGCAGGACCCAAACTGTTTCGGGGAAGAAGGACTGTAACATAGTTAATTTTATTGGAAGAGACTAGAAAACAGCTGGATGTTTACCATAGAATGTAAGGGATGTCAAAACTGGCTTAGGTTGGTATGCAGCCTATGAGAGCAGAGCCACCTTTGGGTGAGAAAATTATTATGACAGGATGTTTTAAATAATGAGAAAAAGTATTACTAATGCATTGTTGTGATAGCAGCAGGTTAGTGAGTGAGGCACTGGAGGTGGAAGTGAGGGGAGAAAATATGCCCTAAAATGGGGGCAGCAGTTGAGATGGTACAGATATGTGGGAGGCACTGGAAAGAGGGAGGTGAGGAGGGACTAGTATGCTGTGCAGTGAATGTAGCAGTTTAATAAAGACATAAGCACTGGAAGAAAGAAGGAGGAGCTAAAAGCACTTTGTAGTGCTTTGTACAACACCATTCCTGTATATCCTTGGCAGATGTTACTTCAAGCATTTAAGAAAGGAACTTGGAAGGTGTCTTGGTTTGAATTTTAAGAATACTGTTTAGGTTGAGCTGAGTTAGTGTTACAGCTTCAAGTACCTTGCTCTCAGTAGGTCACTTTTACAGTTTAGTGAGTTATAGCTGGAAAGAATCAGTTGTATCTAGGGGTTTTACCCACTTTGGACAATTAAAAAAAAAATGATACAGCACATGTAGGTCAGTTTTTATAAATGAGATGTTAAAAGTTTGTTTTGGGAGGCCCAAACAGAATTTGGGCGGAGAACTGGCAGTGACATTAGTAACAAGTGGCATGCACTGAATACTACTCTTACACCACGTACTGTGATCCAGTAATATAACACTGCAGTATCAGTGTAAAATGCAAGTTTGAAGAGATCCGTTTTGTAAATTAAACTGTATTGATTTCATGTGGGTTGCATGATGATGCCAGTGAGTCTAAAAAGCGTCTGGCTCATTCAGAAGAAAGTTTTCAGACACTTCTGAATAGGCATGCCATTTTAGTTCTGCTTTTCTCTAGGTCTTGATTTGTTTATAGGATTTATAGGATCACAAGAAGTTACTAGGCTATTTGCCCTGAGGCCCTTATAAGCCTAGCCAAGAATTTAGCCCATGTTCTGACAAGTCAGCACCCGATCCACCTGTCCATCAGGGACACAGGTGGAATCCCAGGGGTGTATTTTCTGTTACTGTCCAGTTGTCCAGGTTGCACGTAAAAAGGGTTAATAAGGTACTCTGCTTGACGTGAAGAGGGAGTCTATTTCACAGAAGGGGGATTCTCTGAGAGACAAATCTGTCCTGCCAACAAGTCCTATTGATGTCGCAGACCAGGTTGTGGTCACTCGTATGGGTTACTTGAGTGGAACTTGATTTGCAGATATGCAGCAGTCCCATCAGGGCGGGGTCTGAGATTGCTTTGAATGCCAGACAGAGGTCACCTCTGAGGAGTCTGTATGAGACTGAGTAGAGGGACAAGGCTTTTAGCCTATTTGTGTAGGGTAGATGTTTGAGGCCCTGGATTCTTCTGGTGAGAAGCCTCTGTGGTCTCTCCAGCTGCTACATGTGCTTTGTGAGGTACATGACAAAAGGGGCATTGTACTCAATGATGGTCAAAAGTCAGTTTGCTATCAACTTGGATGCCCAAGTTCTTCATGGCTGATTGTGTGTTAAGGACCTTGTTATTAATGTGATAATTTGTGGGGACGTCACTCTCACAAAATGGGATGATGCATTTTTTGGCATTCAGCTTGAGGCCATGTTTCTGGCACCAGTCATTTGTTTGGGTGAGACCCTCTTGGAGGATGTCCACATCACTAGGGAAATTGATGACAGCACCCAGCTTGCAGTCATCTGCAAACTTAGTCAGCCATATCCCACTGATTTTGGCCTGTACCTCAGAAAAGTATATCCCAAACAACGGAGGCCCCAAGACCGATCCCTGGGGTACACCACTCATTACGGGTCTACTGCTTGAGGTAGCTTCCTCTATTTTGACCAGGTGGGTTCTGTCAGTGAGCCAGTTTGCTACCCATCTGGTAACTTACAGATTGATGCCTAGTTGAGAGAGTTTATCTATTATACCCGAGTGGGGAACAGTATTGAAGGCTTTGGCCAGGTCAAGATAGGGCGGTGTGCACTGTCTTCTCTTCATCCATGGTTTTAGTGACTGTTTCAAATAATTCGGCCAAATTTTACAGGCATGACCTCCCGTTGATGAAACCAAACTGTGTGGGATCGAGTGTTTGGAGGTTGCCAATGTCTTTGTTAATGATGTCTATGATAATCCGTTTTATGGCCTTGCAGCTCAGGGTAGTTAGGCTGATGGATCTATAATTTCCTGGATCGGTAGATGCTCCACCTTTGTTCACAGGGATGACAGTGGCTGTCCTTCACTCTGTTGGGATGAAGCCAGTATTCAGGCTTTGGTTGAATAGGGTGCCTAATGGTGCTGCAAGTTCCTGCCTGAGTTCATGTAGGATGCAGCTTGGGATGTTATCGCGTTCCATGGAGGCTGTATTTTTTTGCCTTTGAGAGGGCAGTGATGACTTGCTCGCAAGAGATAAGGGGAGAGGGGCAGGTGCTGGGGATGTCCTGATTTACTGATGTGGAGGACAGAGGGGTGAAGTTTCACTAAACCTGTCTGCCAGCAGGATGGCTCTATCGACAGCGTTTGTGTATGTGGTGCCCTTGACCACCAGTTCTGAGCAGATCTGAGTGCTTCCTTTGAGATTGAGGACATACGTAAAGGACGACTTAGGATTTAGTAGTTGTGGCCAATTTGGACTCTGTGTGCTTTGGAGGATTTCACTAGTGCTCTTTATTTGCTTGTTCAGGCTAAGGAGAGACTGCTTCCAAGTAGGCACCTGCTCCTTCTTCGTCCTGGACTGCAATGTTTTCCTTTTGTTATAGAGTTTATTTATTGCAGATGTCCACCATACAGGTTTTTTCTTCTTTGAGGAGGATAATTTTTTCCTTTCGGGTGTTCCTGATCCCATGCAGCTATATACATTTTCGCATAGTACTTTGGTGTAGGTTTGGACATATGTATCCGTTCCTGTGGTGGGGGAGGGGGCTGCAATGATGTTTATACCTTCCCTTAGGAGGTTGTAATCAGCTTTGGAGAAGTTTTTTTTTGACCCTAGCTAGGGAGGTCGGGGGGAGGTGGTGACTTTGAAAATGACCACTTTGTGGTCAGATCTTACCAGGGAGATGACAATGTAGAGATACTGCAGTGGTTATTCATGTTGGTTAATACCAAGTCCAAGATATTATCACCTCTTGTGGGGGCATCGATCAGCTAGTCCAAGGCATTTGCATTGACGAAATCAAGGATTCTCTGGGTATTTGTGTTTTGGCATGAGTCGTTCTTCCAATCTATGGTTGGATAATTAAAGTCACCCAGGATCAGGGTAAAGGTGTGAATCTTGATAGATTCGAAGTGGTCCAGATAGGTGGAGTGGGCATCTTGAGTCAAAGTTGGGGGCTTGTAGTTAGCTATGATTTGAATAGGGGTCTTGTCAATGGTTAACTGAACCTGGAGTGTCTCCTGTGCATCATACTGTTTGACGAGCTTGGATGTGTGCATGTCTTTAATATATATTGCAACTCCACCTTCTTTTGCTGTGCTGCCCACGATTTAGTGTCTGAATGTATGACAGGATGAGTAACCTGGTATGGATGGGGTGATCTCAACAGCTTTGAACCAGGTTTCTGTGACTGCATAAATGTCAGCAACCCGCAGGGTTAAGAATGCTTGCAATGAGTGCAGTTTCATGTTTGGACTCCTAGCATTTAGCAGCATGACCTTTAATTTGCATTTTGATGAAATTTTCATGTTGGTAGTTTTGACCTTGTGGCATTGCCTAAAAAAGACACTATGTGAGAGGCAAGAGCCTTTGCCAGACACCTGAAGCCCAAGGGAGACAGATGCAGGCCATCTCTGGAAAGGCATAGTGGTCTGTCAATCATGTCTTCCCGGGCTGTCAGGTAGTGGATCCCCTTGTAACGACAGTAGAAACTAAGCCAATTGTTTAAGTTAATCATTTTCTGATGTTCATCGTGTTACCCTGCTGCAGTCATCACACTAGGGTTATTCTGCCGTCAGGCGGTCCTGCAGTCGGCCCGAATTCCAAAGTCTTGGTCCGGCGTCGGTTGTTGTCGCTTCTTCCCCGACGTCAGTGCGCCAGGGGTATATGAGAGGCATCCGACGCCATTTTCTTCAGTTTGTCTTGCCCCAGATGTCAGGTGCCCCCTTCCAAATGGTGGCCAGTAGATAGTACTAATAATAAAAAGTGTAGCATAAACACAAAATCCCTCCAGTTATAAGCAAATACACCACAAGGGTTGTAACAGATTTAAAAGTATAGAAAGGTCTTCGGTCAGAGGGGATGGAGGGAGGGTAACCTGGACTGCCGCAGGGTATACACTCGAACATCTACATTTATGGTAGGTACAAAACTATACTAATGTAAAAGACGAATATCCACAACAGCAATTTCAGGATACAGGAACACCAACACACGAAAGTGAAATCCTTTTATTCCAACGATAACATACAGACTAAGCGCTTTCACCAGTTAAACTGGTATCATCAGAGTCTGTTGAAACACTAATTCATCCATACTTAAATAGCAAACCATACATCATGACTCACACAGTTAATTAATTAACCATTCCATTGATTCCTTAAAGGAATATCTCCCATAAAAATAGAAACAACAACACTTAAATAAAATAAAAAATTATGAATGAAAATAAAATGGAAATTTATATATGTATGAAATACATTATATAAAAAAGAAAAAAGAAATAAATATGAATGTGAATGTAATATAAATATAGTAATAAATTGTAATATAACTATATACATTGATATATGAGGCACCAAGTTTCGATAGCAACCAGGAAGCGCCGGAAGTGGGAGGCATTAACTGTCGAGGAAAGCAGCATTATCCGCTTTCTCTACGGGAGCAGATTTACAAATATGAAAAGCTCTGTCGAAAATACAGGGCTGTGCAGCTTGACAATTCCTTCCTTACTAAATCTAAGGAGATGAAGCAGGTCCCCAGAGGGCTTCGTGTCTGGAAGTTACCTATGGGGGTTGATGTCGACTCAGACGGTTTCAATGAACTGGTCGCTTTATTTGACCAAACAGGTATGCAAATGCTAGACATTATAATACGTAATAATAACACAAAACTGTCTAAATTACGTGAAGAAATCAATGTATTACATACAAGCATAACAACGGACTTATTATTCTTTGATCATAAGAGCAATTTCGAAAAAGTAATTAACAAAGTTGAAATGTTTGTGTCTAAAAGTAGGACTATAAAGCAAAAGAAATTAGTTAGAGACACTTATGAATATCAAAAGGGGCTAGCATACCCACCAGGTAGAAAAGATTCAAGAGTGGAAACAGGTGCACACAGGGTAACCACGGAGGGTGTGACAGAATTTGTGGTAGCATCTATACCTGAGGAAGAGGACGCCGTTTTTTTAGAGGCCGAGAGCTACCCACGCAGGTCAAAGAGACTTCTCAGCAGGAGGCCTCAAGTGAGGAATGTTGTGGACAACCATTCACCGAGGAGAGGGAACCGACGATATTAATGGACAACATGGTTGTTGATTTTAATATACGTTTTGATTTGGATTCTTTTGCATTTTGTATTTGTGATAAAAGTTTGGTTGATAGTTGTGTGAATGAGGAATGTTTGGGTTGTGAGCAACATAATCAAGATGTTATTGCTCCTTTAGAAGGGGACAAATACCAACAGCGGTCTGAAGTTACTCAAAATGTTATTGAGTCTAATGATGAGGAACAGTATGATCACGTTCCATGTGTTTTTTCTGAAAATGAGGTCCTGTACAATAGAAAGGAACTCGGAACTGACATTGAAGTCAGTGAACAGGAATCATCCAAACTGTTATGCTCTATCGAAGGGGAAGGGGAGCCTACAATGAAATGTGAAGTGTTAAAAAATGGGGGCTTTATGATATATAACTACACTGACATGGACATTGGTAAGGCCCATTTTGAACTATTCAGTAAAGGGACTAGTTTTGTCCCGAGTCATAGATTAGATATAACTCGGTTATTGGTGAACTTAAAGCTTTACACAAGAAAGCTAAACATGCACCTGTATTTTTCAAACTTAGGTGTGAGGTTAGTTAACCCTTGCTCTTCAACTGGTGTAGCAGTGATGAAAAGGAAAAGTATTTTTATGCCCCCCACAAATACTGATATCAATATATTTGAACAAATGGTTGAACGTGATTTTCGTAGATTATGTGCACAGCAAAAGCAGATACAAGACAATTTAACTATTGAGGAGAGGAAGGTGATTAGTGATCTTACGGTGACCAATGAATACAGATGTATGCGCCATGACAAGGGTGGTGGGATGGTCATCATGAGCAAAATGGATTACAATGGGGCCATGATGAAGATGTTGAGTGATGAAGGCACATATAGTAGAGTGTCAAGACATGAAATAAACAGGGCGTATAGCAAGATTGACCTGTATCTTTTGGATGCAATTTATCAAGGAGCCATTAATGAAGATGAACTTGAGTATCTTAGTGTTAAATTTCCAAAATTACCTGTATTATTTGGAATTCCTAAGGTCCACAAGGGCCTTGATCATCTTTCTTTTAGACCCATTGTTTCGGCAAGAGGATCTAAGACAGAACCCATGGCAGCCTTTGTGGACCAACTTTGTAAGAAAGCACTTGTAGATGCACCACACATTATTAAAGATTCCTGGCACTGCCTCGAGAGACTTAGAGCAGTAAGTGAAGTGGATGTTGAGACCTATGGTTTTTTAACCATAGATGTGGTGAACCTTTTTTCAACCATTCCCCACAACGAGGGTTTGGAATTATTCCAGGATAGCTTAATGAGTAGTACAAATTTTGATTTAGGGAAGCTCAATATCTGTTTAGATTTCATGAGATTCATTTTGACAAGTAACTATCTAACATTTGAAGGAGAAACTTACCAACAGATTAAAGGGGTGGCGATGGGGGCCCGTTGTGCCCTGGTCTATGCCAACTTGGTCCTATTGTCATGGGAAAGAAGCTTCATTCTATCCTCGGTGTTTAGGGAGCACATAGTATTGTATAGCAGGTTCCTGGATGATATCCTAATCCTTTGGAAGGGCACTGAAAGTGAAGTAACTGACTTCATGACATATATCAATCAAACCACTGAGTTTTTTAGATTTACATACACGTGGAATATGACATTAACCAACTATTTGGACATTTGTATTTCCAAACAAGAAGGGAAGCTTGTAAGTAACATCTATAGAAAACCGAGTTTTTCCAACTCAATGTTACACTTCACTAGTTGTCACCCCTTCCATCAAAGGAAGGGCGTGATTAAGGGGCAAATGGTCCGACTTTCAAGGTTGGTCAGCAATGACGAAATGTTTAAGAAGGAGATGTACACCTTGATAGGTTTATTCATTGAAAGAGGATAGCCCCTGAATCTATTGCTCAAAACAAAAAAGGAAATTTATAAGAAAAGAAAGACTGTGTACACTCCTATACTTAAGGGTTTAGACAGTATGGCATTATTACAAGGAAAAAACAAGGAAGTGGTGGACCTTGAGGGAGACAGTTTTACTTTCGTGTTGAAATTCAATGATGTGGCTAATGAATTTTGTAACAGTATAAGGATTAATTGGAATCATTGTATTAATGAACAAACAAGGAAATTGTTGGGAGGTACTCCAAAAATTGTCTTCAGTCGAGGAAGTAACATAAAAAATATGTTGGAAAGGGAGAGTAAAGGCTACAATAGATCTAGGATGAGCAAATGTGGAAATTGTAGCGCTTGTAGATTTATTGCTGAAGGGAGTTATACATGTGTAGGTGGATATGGACGTACGTTGGCATGCCCTGGCTTGTGTAATTGTAACACAAGGAATTGTGTTTATTTAGCATCGTGTGCTTCCTGTGATGCTTATTACATTGGCATGACTACTCGTAAGTTACGGGAAAGAATTTGCGAACATATTAGATGTATAAAGAACAGGGATGTGCACAATGCTTTATATTTGCATAGTGGGGTGTGTACCAACTTTACCAAATTTTTGTTTTTCATCATTGACAGGGTGATGCCTTTTACCCCTGGTGACACAAATAGGGTGGCAGTTTTGGAATCTGAGTGGCAGATGAGATTAAATGCCACCAGATTCCCTGGTCTAAATGATCACATTTCTTTAAAACCATATTTAAAATTAAGAGCAAGCATAATATGATGAGCATGTGATTGTATATGCCATTAGTTATTAAGTATTAATGTTTTGATTTTGTGTTACAACCTGTGTAAGGTAAATAGTCACGAATTTAACCAACTGATTAATTTAAGTAATCAATTAGTTTATTCAGTATGTATTTTTGTAAATAGTGTTTATGTTTCATTGTATTGTTATGTATTTGTTAAACAATGTCGGGGTTGATATTAATGGCATGGTTTTCATTTTGATATGAGGATATCAATGACTACTAGTACCTTCAGACCGCAAAATGCAATTGAATTTTGAAAGTATTAACAATTCATAATTTTTGCAATAATATTAATGTATATAGTTACATTACAATTTATTACTATATTTATATTACATTCACATTTATTTTTTATTTTATTTTTTTCTTTTTATATAATGTATTTCATACATATATAAATTTCCATTTTATTTTCATTCATAATTTTTTATTTTATTTAAGTGTTGTTGTTTCTATTTTTATGGGAGATATTCCTTTAAGGAATCAATGGAATGGTTAATTAATTAACTGTGTGAGTCATGATGTATGGTTTGCTATTTAAGTATGGATGAATTAGTGTTTCAACAGACTCTGATGATACCAGTTTAACTGGTGAAAGCGCTTAGTCTGTATGTTATCGTTGGAATAAAAGGATTTCACTTTCGTGTGTTGGTGTTCCTGCATCCTGAATTTGCTGTTGTGGATATTCGTCTTTTACATTGTTGTGGTTCCTGGTTTTGGCTTCCTATTATCTGGTTACAAAACTATACTATGTTCATCGTGTTACCCTGCTGCATTCATCACACTTGGATAGAATCCCAAAGCTAAGGATGGGAGGTGGAGTCAAACAGGATTAGAGGAGGCAAGAAAGCGACTTGAGTGCATGGGTGATGTGGCGGATTCTGACACCTGACAAACAAGTAACCATGACTTTCTTCTTATCCAGCCTGGTGAGGGGCACATCTGTGTGTCTCACAATGGAGTCTCCTATGACTAATGTGTTGGATTTATGCTTAGGCCTTTGTGCTTGTGAGAGACAGGTGTGTGGACTATGTATGGTGTGTTGTGTTGTGGGCAGTGGAGTTTGTGTGTGTTTTTTCCTCGGAGGTCTCTCTTGTTTGGATATGTTTTTGTTGAGGACCTCAACATATGTGGGTGTGTGTTGTGTAGGTGTGGGTGGTGTTTGAGGTGTTGTGTTTGTGTTGACAACCTTTTCAGTGCCAGATATACTGGATTGTGAGGGAGAGAGCATAGACTCTAGGTTTGTAATGTAATTGCATTTCTCACAAATTGTGTTCCTAGGTGGTAGTAGTAGAGGGTTCTGTGTGTGCACAAGAAAGTTGCTACACAGTCTCAGGAGGCCCATATCAACCAGACTGGCAGGAGAAACTGTAGGGAATTGTTCATCCATATTTGTCAGAATCTGAATGTGAGAGGCCAGAGAGAGGTAAGGGGAGGAAGGTCCAAGAGGAGTACTATTAGGTGATCACACAAGTGCTACTAAGGAAAAATTTGTAGCTGGTATACTTTGCAATGGGTTAAAAACAGTGCAGCTTGCGGTACCTGATGTACAAACAAGCCCAAATCAGCTCAGTCGCTGGGTTTAATTACCACAAAAAATAAAATATTCTAGTAACACAGAAATCTAGCTAGTCCCTGCTTTCTTTGCCAATCAACTTATGCTAGACATGTTTCAGGCAGTCCTGCCACTCTCATTAGCAGAGAAGAAAGGCCCCAACCAACACAAGATGGCTGCCAGAAACGCAGAAGGCAAACACAAGATGGATGCCAGAAACGCAGAAGGCAAAAGCAAACAGCTTTGGATGCAGCAAACCTGTATCCAGACTATGCTACTCAGTTTAAGGGTTAGGAACAGAGTAAAACTCAGAAAAAAAAGCACAGATTAACCCCTTACAGACAAGAACAGAGCAGACAGTATGAAAAAATAAAGTTAAACAGTAATGACATGCAGTAAAATGCAGATGTTCTTAGTGTTTCACTGTTGCAGTCATTACATTTGGGTAATCCTGCTGGCAGGTTGCCCTCAGTCGGCCTGAATTCCAAAGTTCTGGGTCCTGCATCGGCCACCGTCGCCCCTTCCCTGACGTCAGGTCGTCAGGGGTATAAAAGATGCAGCCGACACCATTTTCTTTAGTCTTTCTTGCCGCGCGGTGCCCAAAGCAGAAGCAGTTCGCAAGTGCCGGTCGGCCGACTCCTGAGATTTTCGAGTTCGAATTTCAGATCCGAAGTCTTCTATAAAGCTAAGTACCCTGTTGGGGAAACTTTTTTCTTGCTCCAGAACCGATGTCAGAAAAAGTTAATAATTGTATTTCTTGTGGGAAGCAAATACCTCATAAGGACTTTCATTCTTACTGTATTCCTTGCCTAGGCCCTGATCATAACTTTCTAGGTTGTCGGTTTTGTGCTAGATTTAACAAACACACTATTAAGCGGCGGTATGATTTTGCATTAAACTACTTTGGACGCAGGTTTAATTATCCAGAAATGTCATCTGAAAGCCATCCGACTACCAGAGTTCATAAAAAATGCAAAGAAAATGAAAGACAACCGAGGCCCAAAACAGACGACGAAGCTTCTCCTAAGCCAGTCGCAGGTTCGCCGGTTCTCAGTGAGGCGCTTTTGCAGCCCCTGACTCCCGCTACTTTAGAGTCACAGGCCGCTACAGACTCCCACGTGGAGTCGGCTATGCCACGGGAAACTGAAGGTATTGGAGCCTCGGACGCTATTCCTTCAGATGAATCTGGAGCTGCTGAGCAGGCACCGGCTTCTGAGGTGTATTCAGACCTAAACATCTATACATTAAACTGACTTCAAAGGCAAAGACTAAAGCACCTTCAAAGGCAAAAAAGCAAACTCAAGAGCCACGTGGACAGGCCTCCATGCCCAAAAAGCAGATGCTCAAAATGGCCGAAGACTTGATTACCTTGATCAGGGGTTCCCATCCCCCTCCTGATAAGAGGCCTAGGCAAGAGACTGACTATGAATCTTCAAATCAGGTTTCCATTTCTTCTGATTCCTCTTGTGATCAGGAATATTCTTTTCCCCCCTATGAGGATTCTGATGCTGAAGAAATCTATACCTTCAGCTTCTCCTCCTGAGGACTATTCTTTTGGGGAAACCTTACATACCATGAGGGAGCATTTCCACTGGGAGAGCCAATATTTTTCAGTATCTAAAAAGAGGCTCAGGGATTTCCTGTTACTACCTCAGCACAAGCCACTAGCCATCCCACCTGTGTTAGACATTGTAGATGATGTGTTTTTGGAGTCTTGCCTTACCCCTGACTCCTTACCTCCAGCTCCTGTTAAGCCTGGCTGATATTACAGGGTTCCTGACTCACATAAATTCCTTTTTAAAAACCCTGCTGCAGACCCAGAAACTATTTCTCAGGGTCCCAAAGGAGTTAAGGCTTCCACTGCAAAAAACCCTACCCCCTCTGACAAGGGATTCTAGGGCACTGGATAGATGGGGAAAAAAGGTTTACACATTTGCTACCTTGGCTATAAGGGCCTTAAACTGTCAGTTTCATATGCTTAAATATCAGCAACATGTCATGGCATTGCTTAAACAGAAAATGTTAAACTCTGAATGTGCAGAAAACAAGGAAATACAGGATATATTGCATGCAGCTGAACAAGTTGGAAAGCATACTTTGCAATGTGGTTTTGATTCTTTAGAGGCCTCCTGCAGGGCCACAGTTACAGGTTCTGTAATTAGGAGGCATGCTTGGTTAAAGGAACAAAATCTGCCTGATCATGTTAAAGTTAAATTATTAGATGCACCTTTACAGCATGATACTTTGTTTGGTGTTAAGGCAGAAGAGGTGTTAAAGAAAATGGAGGACAAAGCTAAATCTATGCAAACGGTCAAAGATTTTTTTTAAGTACAGCCACCTAAGTTTAGTAGACACTGGCCAACAAAGAACTGGTCCTTTCCTGTGTCAGACAGACCTCAAAGGGGCAGAACCAGACACCCTAGAGGCAGATCCCAGGCGCAAGGTTCATTCCGCTCAAAGCAATGGGGGGTCTCTACCTCCAAAGTTGGAGAAGACAAATCACAACCATTCAGGAAACAGTCCCAATGACTTCCCCCTGCCTGCACCAAGCACTTACCTCCTGGCAGCCCCCTTAGGGGGAAAATTAGCACTTTTTTCACAAAATTGGCACATTGTAACCCAGGACAAGTGGATCTTAAATATCGTGTCACAAGGCTACAAGTTCCATTTCCATACCCTGCCAAAAACCAACAGCTGCCCAGATCTGCCAAAAAATCAATGGGCAGAGGCACAAAAACAAGTCTCATCCCTCATGGACATGGGGGACATTCAACTAGTACCAGAGCAAGAGCAGGGACAAGGATTTTACTCAAGACTGTTCTTGGTATCCAGAAAGGACAAGGCCTGGAGGCCAATACTGGACCTATCTATTTTGAACACATTCCTGGATATTCCAAAATTCAAGATGTTGACTTTGCAGCAACTTCTGCCCATGCTGGGCAAGAATGCTTGGCTTGTGACTTTAGACCTAAAAGAGGCATACCTGCATGTCCCAGTCAGACAAATATGCAGAAGATACCTCAAATTCAAGGCTGGCTCAATGCGTTACCAATTCTCTGCACTGCCCTTTGGCTTATCTACTGCGCCCAGGGTCTTTACAAAGTGCCTGGCACCAGTAATCACATTCTGCAGACAAAGAGGAATACAAATATATCCTTACTTGGACAACTAATTCAAGCAGAGAACAAGGACATTCTTCTACAGCAGCTGGTGTTTGTGAAAAGACTTCTAACATGCCTAGGGTACACAAGTCAACGAAAAGAAATCAGAACTAGTACCCTCTCAAGAGATAATATTCCTGGGTGCAAGCTTAAATACAACTGCCCAGATGGCTTATCTCACGCCAGACAAACAAAGGGAACTGACTACCTATTTCAGAATGCTGACAACAAAGGCCCAGTTATCTGCAAGAAAAATTCTGCAGGCTTTGGGCTTCATGGCATCCTGCATCCTACTAATTCCATATGCAAGACTGCATATGAGGAAACTTCAGTGGTACCTAAAAAGTGTTTGGACTCAACATTGCCACAGCCTGGAAACTATGATTACTCTCATTCCCTGCCTGCAACAGGAGTTTCGATGGTGGGCGCAGGCTTGTCACCAAAACAAGGGACAGCCATTCACATTACCCCCAGCCAGGCAAACACTAACAACGGATGCATCAGATTACGCCTGGGGGACCCACATGGCAGGAAGATGCATTCAGGACGCATGGACCTCAAACCAAATGCATCTACATATCAATCAAAAAGAGATGCTAGCAGTTCAAAATGCCCTGACAGCCTTCAAGGACCTACTGCATCCGGGACAGCAACTGATGAAGACAGACAACACCATGGTAATGTGGTATATAAACAAGCAGGGGGGCACTCATTCTTACCCTCTTTGCAGACTAGCCATGACTTTGTGGGACACAGCATTGACTTACCAAGTGCAGCTGCAGGCACAATTCCTGCCAGAAAGGAAAAATACTTTGGCAGACGACCTAAGCAGAAACCTCATGGATCCCCATGAGTGGCACCTGGATCCACAAGTCTTCAGCATGATAACAAGGAAATGGGGATGCCCGGACATAGATCTATTTGCCTCCCCTCACAACTACCAGCTAAAAAGATTCTGTACAAGGATTTATCACAGACAAGCATGGAAAGTGGATGCCCAGTATACGCATTTCCCCCTCTGCCTCTCCTCCCCAAGGTACTCCTAAAGGTCAGACAGGAGAAGACAAGGATGATACTAATTGCCCCAGATTGGCCCCACCAGTACTGGTATCCAATACTAAGGAGCTTGTCTCAATGCCCAGCTTGGACCTTGCCTCAGATATCTCACCTACTGTCCCAGCAAAACAATCAGATCCTGCACAGCCAACTCAGGACCTTAAACCTGGCAGCATGGCGGATAATGTAGTCATTCAAAACACATCTCTTAGTAAAGCTGTGATGGATGTCATTTTGGAGGCCAGAAGGCCTAGTACTAGAAAATCTTATGCTGGAAAATGGAAGAGATTTTGTGTTTGGAACCAGGCACAAGGAACTGATTAAAGCTGTGCCAAATATTCCTCAGATTTTGCAATACTTAACTGAGATGCTGGACAAAGGCCTATCTTTTTCATCTATTATAATTCATGCCTCTGCCATCTCGGCTCATTACAATACAGAACCACCAATTTTTTTTCATCCCTTACTGAAACAGTACCTCAGTGGAGCCGAAAACTTAAGGCCTCCAAGAAAATCACCAATGCCTGCATGGGACCCCAACTATGTCTTGGAAAAATTCACCCTGCCACCTTTTGAGCCAGCTGCAATGGCTGAACGGTTTTATCTTGGAAAACAGCTCTGCTCCTAGCAATAACTTCTGCAAGATGAGTTTCAGAGCTTCAGGCACTCATGGCTGTGGAACCTTTTATCATTTTTTATCCAGACAGGGTCTATCTGAGGACAAACCCAACATTTATGCCTACGGTGGTGTCCAGTGTGGCTCTTAACCAAATTATTCATCTGCCAACCTTTCATCCAAATCCACAGAATAAGGGGGAGAGAATTCTGCATTCTTTGGACGTTCACAGACAGCTTAGATTCTACTTGGACAGAACCAAAGACTTCTGAAAGACAGAACAATTACTAGTGGCATATGCTGCAGCATCACAAGGAAAGGCTATCTCACAGCAGACTATTTCAAAGTGGATAGACCACTGCGTTCGTTTCTGCTACTTACACCATGGCAAGCCAGTGCCTAAGGGTATTAGGCCACATTCAATCAGAGCTGCAGCCACTTAAGCAGCCTTTCTCAGGGGAGTACCAACCAAGGACATTTTAGAGGCTGCAACTTGGAGTTCAGTGCACACCTTTACCAAACACTATCTGCCACTCTACTCTAAATCCAGGGCAGGCTTTGCCACTGCAGTTCTGCAGGGCCTCATAGCCACTCCTAATGCTGTTTAGCTCCAGCCTCTCATCCATAGCTTTGGGACTCTACCCAAATGTAATGACTGCAACACTGAAACACGAAGAACATAGTACAGTTGTGTACACTTACCATAAATGTAGATGTTCGAGTGTATTCACTGTTGCAGTCCAGGTTACCCACCCGCCATCCCCCTTTTTCTTCTGATAGAACCTATCTTTCCTTCTCTAATTTATACAACCTATGTGGTGTATTTGCTTGTAGATGAAAATGTTTATATTGGTGCATGTATTTATATGTATATAAATTTTGGCTACCCTTTTAGGGGGCATCTGACATCTGGGGCAAGAAAAACTAAAGAAAATGGTGTCGTCAACATCTTTTATACCTCTGATGACCTGACGTCAGGGAAGGGGCGATGGTGGCTGATGCAGGACCCAGGACTTTGGAATTCAGGCCGACTGAGGGCAACCTGCCAGCAGGATTACCCAAATGTAATGACTGCAACAGTGAATACACTCGAACATGTACATTTATGGTAAGTGTACACAACTGTACTTTTAACAGTAATGAATTGCAGTAAATAGCAATGACATACAGTTACAGTAATGAAATGCAGTTATTCAGTAAATTCCATTAAAACAGTGCAAATGTGATAAATTAGCTCACAATCACAACAGTAAAAAAACAGCTCAAATAAAATAGCAAATCAGTAGAATACTGTCATCAGTTTAACCAGGCTACTGACAAGCAGTAACAAATGCGTCAAACTGTATGCAGTTGAACACCTAAGCACAAGCAGCAAAATGAAGTATAAAGAGGCACATTTTTTTTTTTAGGTTGAAAGTGAGGAGACAGAAGATAATTCAAGGTTAAGAAGCTAAAGGGGTGGGCCTAAACAACTGATCACACTTTACTTAGCAGAATGAGCTGATGCAATGGGACAGGGAGAAGTGTCCAGTACCAAATTTATAATAGAGGCGGGCAACTCAGAAGCCTCTAAGCCTTAAGACCACATCAGCAGTTGGACTGGTGAGTGGAGATACAAGATCAGAAAAGAGGTAAGGATTCCATTCACTAAGCCTGAAAAACAGTTGCACAGTTTAAAGAGATATGCATCAAATATTGTTTTAGTTAATCAGAAGTACAGAAAGCAGTTGAAAATAAGCACTTATCTTTTGTAGTTTCACAGCAGTTTTTTGGAAAACAGCAGAGTAAGGACAGAAGGCCTAAGTAACTGTAGCTTTGAGCAAACAAGCACAAACTGGTGTAAACACTGGCTATTTAAGGCAGAGAAACAAGAATCAGACAAAGTTGAAAGTATCCTGTCACAAACACCCTAAACAGAACCTTGCAGCAGTAACTTTAGCCAGATCAGACCAAACTGAAGCTCCTCCTATGAAGCAACAGCTAGGCCTCTCTAGACAAAAGATTAACTGTACTACAAGCTCCAGATGTCACAAACAGTACTAGATTCAGCTCTATACTAGTGTTTTTCAAGTGCAGCAACAAGTGAAATGAACAGAACAAGCATAGAAACAAAAAAGAGACAAAGATCAGAACACAGGTAAGGATTCAATTCACTAAGCCTAAAAAATTGCACAGTTTAAACAGATATGCTGAAACCATTGTTATGTAAATAGGAAACTTCTTTCTGAAGAACTCATGAAGTCCTTTCTTGGTTGAAGTCAGTCAACAGTATAGCAGTTGTCACATTTTTTACTTCCATGGCCTGGAACAAGATGATAGCACAATATATGATTGTGGCTTGAAACCCAGAGTAAGATGTAATGAAATGAGAGGTCAGATCATCACATTTTCATACAAATTTCTTCAGTAGTAAATAGGAATGAGAGGTCTGTACAATATGTTTAGAGTGCTAGTTGAACTGTGCTTATTTTGTCTTTCAGAGCTTTCTGTGAAGAGTCAAGAGCTCCATAAAGGTGCCTTTTTTATTAGTAGAGATCTAGGTTAGGTAATAAATGGTTGGAACACAGATGCAAAACACATTTCAACTGACGCTCCGGAAATGTCAGGTGAAATAAGAGGTGCGCTTAAACACAAATGGATTACAGTTTGACAGATAACGTGAATTTAGTTCATTTAGAGTACTGCTTTAAACTTTTTGTTTGATACCTCAGGTAATCTTTTTAGACTTGAGCCTGTTGCATATTTTCTGTAAAGCAAAAACTGTCAGTAAGTAACAAATGGTTACTGTAATGTGATGATAATCTAGGTTCAGCTCTGACCCCACTGCTCTTCACACTGGTAATGGTCTCCATTAGCAAACAGGTTGGAGAGGACAGATCAACAAAGCTGTTGTGTGCAAATAACATGGCAATGCAAGTAGACTCTGATCTGGAACTTCAGCCTATAGGGGAGTAGAATGGAAAATGGAAGGCATGTGGGTTGTAACCGAGTACAGACAAGACATTTGTCATGGTAGCAAATAGAGGAAATCAGAAGCTGAAGAGTGATACAGAAGTGAATGTAGTAGAACAGGTTAATAGCTTCAATTATCTGGGAGGGGGTGCTTCAAGGAAGTGATGTCTAAATGAGGAGATCAGAGCTAGAATCAGAGAAGCTGCAGCCAACTGGCACAGACCACCATGTGCAATATGTGACAGAAAAATGCCAAAGAAGCTGAAAAATAAGGTGTACAAAATAGTGGTGGATTCAGTACTACTGTATGGTACAAAATCTGGACCGTGAAGGCAAAGCAGTTGAAGCTTGAGATGATGGTTGGTAGGATGTACATAGTGGAAGAGATGAAGAAATGATATAGAAGCCCAAGTAGCTTCAGTTGCAGAGAAGGTCAGAGAGGAGAGATTATAGTAGTTTGGGTACAAGTGCATGAACGCAGAAGAAAATTTGGGAGAGAATGGAAAAAGGAAACAAAAAATAAGGATGTCCAGCTAAGAGATGGCTGTATTGCTTGAGAGAAAACCTACAACAATCTGGCATAACTGTCAAAGAAAGGAGGAGAGTGGCATTGAATTGAGAAAGATGGTGACAATTGAAATTACACCCTAATCCCATGCAGAAAATGTGGAAAGGGGATAATGATGGTGATTTTTATTGTAATAATGTGAACAGCCACTAAAGAAAAGATCAGGCTATTACTGTAATTGTGTAAATAGTAAGTAGATTGTAAAACCAGGTGGTTTGTGTTAAGTAAAAAGTATATACTGAGCATAAACAACAAAGTGGTTAGTTGTAACTAGAGGACAGTCTGTCATTAACATAAAACAGTGACAGAGTATAAAGTCAGGAGAATATAGACAAAATTTACCCTGTTACAGAGGTGGTAACTGGCAAAGTGAATAAGAAGAGGATGCGAGACGCATCTGACAGAGACTGCAGGTTGAGTAAATAAAGAAAGGATGCAAAACATTCTGTTGGGAAGATGAGGGCCAGGGCAGGAAAATAAGGTTGAGATGATAGTCTGCAAGACTTGGCAGTATGTGGATGATATATGGTAATATAACGTCCCTAAAAGGGTGTATTGAAAAAACTGCTCAGGGCAGGCTGCACTACCACAGCAGAGTGATGACTAAAGATGGAGTGAATTAGGGCAAATGAGGAGAAATTAAATATGGAGGGATAGAGGAAATTATGTCTTTAAGAGATGGGCTGCCTCTATGTAGGATATGGAAGGTAAAATACGAAATGTTAAAACAAACATAACCTGAATAGATGTGGTAGAGCAGAACTGCATGCCCTAGTCAGTCAGAAGCAACATGCACTATAGCCATAAGTGGGTCTGACAGATTTTTTGTTGTTTGAGAGCATGCACTGATGCTTGACTAGGGACAGTATTCTAGGGCTACAGTCATGAACCAGTGTGCCCGGTACATTATATAGGAGCTTGGGAAGGCTTAGAAAGTGTAGTCTGGAGCTCATTCACTCACAGAAGCTAAGAGTGTGTGGGTTGGAGTATTGCCTAAAATGATAGTAGACCAGTAGTTCATCTGTGAAGTGATATTGGTGTTTTATGCAGTAATGATTATACTGATGCCTATTTGCAGGTAATTTTGGGTATTAATGAACAGTCATCCTGTAATTATTTATTTATTTATTTATATATTGCATTTGTTTACTGGGAAAGTCCACTGGGCTGTAACAGTGCCCATTTTCAGTGGAGGCTCGGGGAGAAAATCTCCACAATGGTACATACATGCAGATTGAGAAAGCACAAGTCGCAGTATAAAAGTTCAACAGAGATGCATACAGTGCAGTTTTATACATCGTAAGTAACAGTACAATATATACAATGAGATGAAAATACTAAATACAAAGTAACAGTTATGTCAGATTGAACTGAAGTAGTTCAAGTAAGGTTCAGGTAACAATATGATATATACAATATGATAGACTAAAAACACATGTAACAATAACAACTGATTAGACTACCTAGGAATTTTGGTAAACAAAGAAGAGGGAAAATATGAGTCAATCTAGCTAATAGCAGTATAGTGATTGATGATACAGGAAGAGGCACAGAAGCTGTGCAAAAAATAAATTGATAAAGTATTTATGAGAGATGAAGGAGGGTTAACTATTGAGGAGATATAGAAGATGGTATAGGAGGTGAAAAAAAAAAGAGGAAGAAAACAGAGTAGTGTGAAGAACAGGGTGAGATGAAAAATCAGGTAATGGATTGAGAAGTGTTAGCACAAGGACATAACCAGTGGGAGGAGAGGTAGTGTCTCAAAGTTTTTTTGAAGATATGAGTATTTCTAATAGATATAAGTGGGGATGGGAGAGAGTTCCATAGCTTAGCAGTGGAAAAGGAGCTGAGGCAATGTCCAGCGGTAAGGTTGGGTTTCTCTGCCTGTAGAAGCATTTAATTTTCAGACTGGAGGGGTCTATTGGGGTGGTATAAATTGAAAAGATTGGAAAAGGCTTGGCAGATGGATGGGTAGTGCATTATCTTATGGGCAGTAGTTAGTTGTATATAAGTGACACGATGAGGTAGTTCTAGCCAGTTCAGTTGCCGAACAGAGGTGCAGTGGTGAGACAGGTGTTGTTCATTTATGACAAACCGTGCAATTTTATTATAGCAAGCTTGAAGTTTGGATTTTAGGTTGGCCTGAAGGTTTGTAAAGAGAGGAGCGCCATATAGTAGAGAGGGGAGAAGGAAGGAGGTGGCGAGAGTTGGTTTTGAAAAGTAGTTGAGGTAAGTTTTGTGGCAATGTAGAATACCCAGTTTCTGGTGTGCTTTTTTAACATTATTGTGAATGTGCATGTCGAAGGTTAGGTGTTCATCAATAGTGACACCTAGGAGTTTGTTATGAGTGACAACCTCAATAGAAGTGTTGTCATGGGAGTGAATAGAAAAAGTGTCTGTTTATGGAGTTGGATTTCTTAGGGGAGAATAGTACTAGTTTGGTCTTTTTGGGGTTTAATGCTGAATGGCTGTTAGACATCCATATTTCAGTGGAGCTGAGGGCTGATTGTGTAAGCTTCTGAAGTTCTTGAGGGGAGATGGCAGTACAGATGATAGTAGAGTCATCTGTGTATTGGATGACTGTGGCTAGGGTGAGGCTAGAGTGAAAGTAATTGATGAAAATGTTAAAAAGTAATGGGCCTAGGACAGACCCTTGGGGAACACCTGTAATTGTATTAAGGAATGGAGAGAAGGAGTTTAGCCATTTAGTGGCTTGTTGTCTGTCTGAGAGGTAGTTGGAAAACCAGTTATGGGTGGAGGGAGAAATGCCTATGTTGGATAGTTTTCTAAGGAGAAGAGGGTGAGAGATAGTATCAAATGCTTTGGACAGATCAAGAAATAGGGAGGATGCAAGTTTTCTGGCATCACAAGCCCATTTTATAGAGTCACAGAAGGAACTGAGAGCAGTAGTGGTGCTGTGGTCTGATCTAAAACCATGCTGTGTTGGTGATAGTAGGTTATCAAGTAGGTGGTTAAGGAGTTGACTGTGTATACATTTTTCAAGGATTTTTGAGATGGGTGAAAGGATGGCAGTGGCCCAGAAGTTGCAGATGTCTATGTTGTTACCACCTTTGTGTAATGGGAGGATAAATGATTTTTTCCAAATGGAAGGTACATAAGACTCGCGGATGGATCTATTGAAAAGTATGCTAATGGGGTATGCCATAGAATCTGCAGCTATTTGCAGGAATTCTGGAGGCAGGTTGTCAGGGGCATTCGTACATGGTTTTAGTTTCATAAGCATTTTCTTTACCATAGCTATTGGAATAGGGACTATTGAGAATTTGGGAGAAAGGTCGGGGGGGAGTAATGGCAAGTGGGTAGTGCTGGTCAGGTGGAGTTTGAGGAAAGTTGTTTGTGAGGTTGGCTATGATGTCAATGAAATAAGTGTTGAAAAGTGTGGCGATTTCAACAAATTTTTTTCTGGGTTGGGGCAGGTGTTAGTTTCTAAACCAGGGTGTAGGAGGTTATGTTTCCTTTAAATGAGATCTCTGCCGTTGCTAGTGTTTTGGCAAAATGCAGGAAGGGTGGATTTCCCACTTTAGGCTTATTTGTTTAGGGAGAGTTCTCATTGGTGATAGATGGTGTGAGGAGGTTGTACAGAATTGAGAGACATGCACTTGCTTTTTAGAAGAAAATGGTAACCGTAATGTGTTGGTGTGTTTTTTACTGTCTGCTGTCTGCAGTTGCTGTCTGTGTTGAACTATGTAGCAATTTAAAAAAAAGATGTAAAGCTGTATAAAAATCATGCAGGTTTTTTTTGGTACTTTGGATGTAAATGTGATTTCAAACAGACTAGAACATTAGCAGTGTTTTAAGTCTATCAGTTCTTGTCAAATGAATTAGAACTTCCTCCAGAGCTGAGTGACTTTGTAAATAGGATGCATAGATTTGAAAATGTCAATCTTAATGAAAATGGGAGAGTCTGAAATGTTTTGCTGGCTGTAGAAGAGCAGTTATGCTGACTGAATAATTGCTAGTAGTTCCAAGACACCCCTGTGGACTTTTTCTTCAGTTTAATGATTCTTAGAAGCTTAGAGGACAGCTGTTTGATATTCAATAAGCTTTTGCTTGCCTCTTGTAAAGTACTTTGGGATTTATGAAAAGTAAATAGAAATCTTGCCAACAGGAGGCATTGGGCTTATTGTCTAAACATTTTGCCAGCAGGTGCTCTACAGCTGTTAAATTATTATAATAAGTTTGTAGTAGCTTACAGTACATCTTAAGTTGGTAGTAACATTAGGACCAAATGGCTTAGTCTGTTTTTCTAAATAGCATGTCTGTTTAGACCTTTTATGTTGTATTTCTTGTACAAGAGTGTAATTGCTTGTATTGTGACAGAGTAGTGTTTTTTTTTTGTCAAATGGGTGTTTCAGAATAATAGTGTACATAAGTCTGTTGCTTTAAAATGATGTAAATATTTTGAATAAAGGCTATACATAGAGCTTTAAGTAATCTGGTGTGTATTAGGTAGAGAGGATTTCATTATGGCTCAGTTAGTAGAACTAGTTATGCAGTTAGTTGATGTAGTAGTGAAAGTTGTAACTCTACCAATTCTGACCAAAACTTCTCTCATGTGGAGGGGGACTGTGTGCTTGCAGTTTAGGTTCTGAGTTGTGCACTGTTGGAAGAATTACTACGGATTATGCCTAACGAAACCTGGACATCTTCCTTCAAAAGAAATCAGTGTGAACAGAGCCTATCTGGAAACACGTATGTGCTGTGGAATTAATTCTTACACAAAAGGAAATTACTGGACTTGTGAGAGACTGAATTCCTTTTGTTTGTGGGACTCTGACACTGAATGAAAAAGCACATTTGGTATTTTTCCACCTCTGGTAGACACTGTAGAAAGGTATTTTCTTTGGTGTGCTTGTTTGTAAGAGTAGAGTCTACATGACTTTCTGTTTGACTTTACAATAAAGCTTTATTTTATGACATTATGGATTTTGATGCATTATTAAACCATGTTAGCAGTTGTATCAGGCATTTTTGGCACAGAAATTTAAACCAAAACCCATTTGCTGCCTGCACAGTCATACAATTTTAAGGAATTTACTTCAGCTGAAGAGAAAGCATTCCTTTGTGGTTACTTAGTCAGTCCTGTGATATGTGCCGTGTTGATTTTGAGTGGATTATACCTGTATTTACCTAATCCCTGAGATGGCTGCATTCCACCAAATTTTGCAAACCATAGCCAATTTTATTCTGGGCTAGAGCTGTACCAGTACCTATGACACTTCCAACATTGAAAGATAAGTGACTGTGGAGGAAGAACATGTGGCCTACCTGGTAGCCTTTAAGTGGTATACTCACCAGAAGGGATAGGACTTAAGTGACAAGACTAGGATGCATTTCTTAGTCAGCTCAGCCTACTTGGGGAGCCCTTGAAAGATATCATGGCCAGTTAAGTGACTGACAGACAGAACTTTGAAAAAAATAAAGAAGGCACTGTTAGTTCAAGCGTGTTACTTCTTAGAGACAAATTCAAAAGTTTCATAACTGGATATTTTCCTTTACTAAAATGGTAAAACCTCAGCTATGTGATCTGAAACAAAAACTTAAATTGTGGTTAGAGTCTGAAGGTTAATATATTTAAAAAATGTTAGAAATGTTTACTACTTATACATTTAAAAGCGCTTTGCTTGCTATTTTATGAAAATTGACATTAAGGATGCCAAAAATGTATTAATGGAGAGATTGTTATATAATGAAACTGTGTTTAAAACTGAGCAGTGTAGTGCTGTTGTAAATAGTGTTAAATTCTGATAGTGTACCAAAAACATCAACTTTAACTGCGTTATCCTTTAAATAAGGAAAAAGAGGCCCCATCGCTAAATTTTATACTAGTAATGGCAACAATTTTACACCCCTGAAAACTGTAATCAGTGCAAAGTATGTTGATAATGATTTTATCCCTGGGTAAAATATGGTGACTTGTCAGAGGTGTAGCTAAATTAGGGCAAAGGGGGCAGCCACTCCATGGGAATAGTGTTAGGGGAAGTGTTTGGCAATTTGTTTGATCTTAAGTGCAGTACTGGCGATATGCATTTGCTGTCTGCACTGAAGCACTTTAGTGCTCTGTGTGTTTCAAAAATTGTAGTAGCTGCTTGCTGTAAATGTAGCAATCAGTCTGCTACAATTTAAAATGAATAGAATAGCTTTTTTTTGCTCTTCAAGTGTGTGGAGTATGGATGGGGGGCACTCTTGGCTGGGGAGCCCTTTCAAGATGTCATGGATAGGGACAGCCAGATCAGGAACAGACTCTTTTTGTTCCTCAATTGAAAATTGAGAGGGGTGCCATAATAGTTAGTTATGCTTTTTGCTATTCTGCTATTGCAAACATTAAGTGCAGTGTCCTAACTGATGGCATAGATCTGCAAGGATGTTTAAACTGAGGGGATATTGTGACATATAAAGTTCTGGTATGTGCATGTTTATAAAGACGACCATTACTAAAAGAGCAATTGAAGTCATTTGTATTCATGGTGATGGGAAACTGTAGCTCATTACTCAATTTAAAATGCAGACTGTATTTTTGAATATGCTTAACTGGTTGCTGTACTTCCCAGTGTAGCAGACAATACGATAGTAGGAAAATATTTTACCTGTTTTAAGGACTTATGGAGACAGTAAGCAGAAAAGGTTTCCCTTTTGTTAGATTACCATTTCAGTCGAAGTGAGTAAATCTTCAAATACAGGTGGAGGACAGCAGCCTTCAGATGCACTCATAAGAGTTTATGAGACAAAGATTTAGAAAATGTTAGAAAGCCTCAAAGGTGCAGAAATTTGGCTGTGGTTACAGCTGTGAAAAAGAACTTGCACCTTTAAAAATATGTAAGCTCAATCCTATGGCAGGGCAGCCTACAGGAGCAGAGACTGTAGGAGGAAAGGCATTGCATAGTAAAGTATTGTAGCCAGAAAGTATTGCAAAGCAATGAGAACAGTGACTAGCAGAATTGAAGAGAGGGGATCACTCACTGAATGAGAATATTCCAAGGTGTTAAAGTTAGGAAATGTGGAACATGTACACTCTTAGCAAAATTCTTAACCTTTTGTCAAGCTGAAACAAAACCACAAAAATATAGAATTCTAAGTGGCAGATGAGTGTTGATGAGAATAAACGTGTCAGTAAGATAGACTTCACTTGTGTAATAAAAGAGGAACAAAACAATCCTTAATTAGAATTGTAATCCCACTTTTTGGTCAGTGTAAGAAAACTCAATTAGGAGAAGACTCTAGGCAATAGGTATATGTAAGTAATGGAAAAATTAAAACAGAGGATACATTTTTTCTGATATAACCCTTGCAGAGGGAGAGCAACTTGGTGAAGAAAAAAAACATTTGAGATGATTCACACTGTGATATTGGAGAGCAGCCTAAAGAAGGAGACAAAGAAGAGACATTGTAGAGAGAGTATGCTGAGAGACAAGGTGATGTTGTACACAGCCCTAATGATATTCCTGATTAGTCAGAATGCAGGAACACTAAAGAGGAGAAATGCGAGTTCATTGCATCAGGTGTATAAAGAAAAGCAATAAGAAAAAATAATTAAGGTAGAGATATCAGACTGGCAATAGAGTATTGGTAGGAGTTCCCTTTCTTAGGAGAAAAGTTAACCATCGAGGCCACAACACCTGTTTTGCTGGAGATGAGGCAGTGCTTTCCACCTCATGGCAAAATGCACCTGAGGAAACTCTAGAGCTGGCTAACCTCCAGGTAAGCTATATAATTTTTCAAAAGCACAATGTGAAAAATTACTCTGAGCCAAGTGTGGGAAGCATAACTAGAGTTTCAAGGGAAGAAGCTGTAAAATGTTTCCACTTTCTTTGCATGCTGGGGGTTACAAAATGACTTGTACAGAGTATGTAAAGCCAAAGAGGAAGTAGGACATCATTAATTAATGCCCAAATCTTTCAAAACGCTAATGATAAGGTTAGCACATTGTCAGTCTTGATATCAACAGTAACATTTATAACTTTTTGTACTATAATTCAAACCTTCAATAGTATCAATGTCAATAGTATATATTAAAAACTATAGGTTATAAGCTTAAATTTAGTATGTCTTTTGTTCTCTTTGCCCATGTCCATGTCGTCTTCACAGTTTTTAGGTTATCACCTTCATTCAGAATCTTTGTTTACAATTCAGCACATTTTCACTTTCATTTTTTTGCCCATACTGATTACTTCTGTTAGTGATTTGTCATTTTATTTCTTTTCTCTTCCGGGAATGAGACAAAACTTCCTCCCTTCATGTTCATTTATCTTGCGTATTGCAATTTATTGCCCATCTTGGTTATCTGAGTATTGAAGCAAGGATAATCAACTATTTATTGCATTTTGCTTGATCGGATGTTGCCATTTTCATTCATTCCTCAACTGATGGATTTGGCCATGAGGCTGGCATCTGACTTGGCTGCTTCTACCAGATCATCGGATCCTAGAACTCTCGAGTTTCTCCCTTTACCCACAATGCCCCGACAAACTAATATACCACAGATCTCATTCACTGGCATTAGGTATGAGATTATCAGATGCAGATTTCTAGCACTCGAAATTAGGGGCCCTATTTTAGTGTCTTAGCTAATACTTCTCTCATTACCATTGCTGGTGTCCATTTGTACTCTTCCAAGTACTTTGTCTACCATTGCTAGTAGTTTTTCCTTCTCTTCTTTCTCTTCTTCCTTTAACAAAAAACAAAAAAAACTTTTTTTTTGTTTTCTTACAGCTTTTGCTAGTGTAATACTTCATTTATTTTATTTAACATTTGTTTACCAGGAAATTCTGAGACAGAGCCCATTTTTAGTGGAGGCCTGGGAAGAAATGCTCCATCTGCATGTTTTTGGAACTTTGGAGGAAACCGGAGCACCAGGAGGAAACCCACTTGAATGCAGGGAAGACATGCAGACATCGCACAGAAGGCACCCCAGACAAGAATCGAACTGGAGAACCTGTGGCTGTGAGGTGACAACACTAACCGCTGCACCACCGTAATACTAAGAAAACAAAAAATACTCCAATCTGTATCGGTCAGAGCAATAATCTTTTGATAAAGATTAGTGCTTTTGTCTTGAAACAATGCAAAACTTCATCCGATAAAATATAATTCATCCCACATCCTTAAATAAGAACAACAACAACAACAAAAACCCCACATGATCAAAGTCACATGATTTTCCCTCCAAAAATTCACATGACTATTGATCCTAAAAAATCACGTGATTACCAACACCAGCCTAAACAACTAAGAATTCAAAACATATATATATATATATATATATATATATATATATATAAGGGTCTACTACTGTAGATCAAAATTACACTATTTCAAAATACGATCGTGTCCCACTAACGCGAAAGTGCACTTTCGTAAAAGTTACTAGAATGAACGAAGGGTTAGGGCTTGGGTTATGGATAATAGATAGCTAATAGGGCTATCCACTGTCCTTAACCTAAGCCTAAGGTCTGTGACTACCACACCACAGTGCAGGAAATTGTATTTCCTCCACTGAGCAGTAGTTACGGACCTATTTCCTGTACTGTGGTGCAGTAGTCACGGATCTTAGGGTTAGGGTTTGGGTTAAAGATACTGGATAGCCGTACTACCTATCCACTATCCTTAACCCAAGCCCTAACCCTAAGGTCGGTCACTATCGCACCACAGTGCAGGAAATGTCCCGTTTGACCTAGTGACTTTCGCGAAAGTGCTCTTTCGTTGAAGTGCACTTTCACGTTAGTGGGACACTACTATCGTATTTCGAAGTAGTGTAATTTCGGTCTACGGTAGTAGACCCATATATATGTGTTTGTGTATACATATTATAAAAGCATGTTCCAAATCATGTTATACCTCAGAAATTTAATACACTAAAACTTTAAAAATCATCTGTTACAATAAAAAGCTCTCTACCTATCTGGTCAGTGATTTTAACTCCAACAGTAGTACTATTGAGAGGGACTCGTTTAGCCCTGGCCAGTTGTGTGCTTCCCAAAGCAGCTGCCAAAATAACTCCTCCTTTTCAAGGTACAAGGCCCATGGAACCCCCCCCCCCCCATTGCTTCCTTTCCAATTTCTCTACTACCACAAACTTTAACAGATGTTCACCATTATTTTTATATGCTTGTGTAATACATTAGTTGATTTATTTTTCCTTATTTCGTGAAGATCTTGCCCGTGTAAAAACATGGACATTGCTGGAAAAGTGCCACATAACCCCTATCGTATCACATTTAAATTTCCCTTTAATGTCATACTTTCTACCTTTAACTTCATATGTTTCCTCAGCTTGGATGTATTTACAATATTTACATCTTTCACATCTTCCCATGAATGGTGAAACAATTCTATGTTTTACATTTCCCTCAAAAATGCTTTTAAAGTTCACACCCCTCTTATATACTATTTTGGGTCTAATCGAAATTTTTCTCCCCTATTTCTTTATGTTCTATTAATGAACACCAGTTCTTATTTAAAATCCATCTCACACATCCACTTTCAATATTGAATGTTGTCACCATTGTTCTACTAAATTCAGAACTGTTAGACAAATCCTCTAAAGGTGATCTAAACTGACTACCCAGTCTTCTTTCTTTAAATGATATAGGCTGTCTGTGTTCTTTATCTTGGAGGAGCGGTTGGTATGTGCCATTAATTCTTGTTCTACTAACTTCCTCTTACCTGTTGCCTCTTAACTAGTGATATCTCTTGTTGGTAAGAGCATGCACTTGTGAAATGCAAAAAGGCATATGAGTAAGTAGGTTTATGATAAATAGTCAAAAGGACCGCCCCTTTTACATAATCCTTATGTAATATCACATCTAAGTATGCTGTACTATCAACGTCAAATTCATACTTCTTTATACTTGTTGCGTGTTGTTTGTAGCATTATTGAGATATCGGAGAAACGGTGTGGATTTAAAAAGTGTTTGTTGTGGGCATAAGATCCCATATTCTGATGCCCACAGGGAATGTGTTTATTGTTTGGGTCTGGCATACCTTGATGTTGACTGTGCTCTTTGCTCCAGATTTAATTCTAGGGCTTTAACTGATTGTGAGAATAAATTAGTTCTGCAGGTCTCTTGCCCTTTACATCTTCTTTAGTGGCTGGGGCTCAAACCCCCTCTAAAAAGTCATGAGAAATCAAAAGTCGGCACACTAACTAAGGAGAAGGAGCACCAGAAAAGGTCTTCAGATGGATCATTGACTTAGACTTTGGTTTCCTCAACGGAGCCCCCCGCTAAGATTCAGAAATAGTTGTATCCATCAGTCTCAGAGCAGACAACTCAAAAATCAAGGTCTCCTCAGGTCCCTACCACACCCCTTTCATTGGATCTGATTTCATCCAGGCTTCCCTCTCTGTTCCTAGAAGAGATGACGCAAAGACATTCTAGGCCCACTTCCACTACGACCTCTCTTCAGTTCTCCAGAAGCTTTTCAGAAGCAGATATTGATAGGATGAGGAGGAAATTTCTCAGAGCACAGATATAGATAGGGGTGGTCCTGGCTCCAACCCTTTTCCAGGCCTGAGAGCTGAAATCTATCCATTTCCTCTCTGGTATCTCCTCCAATCTGTCCTTCTGTTTCAGAGCCATCAGATTCAAGATCTCTGGGGGTGTCTATTTTGGATCTGAAGAATGTTTGCTCTTCAACTCTGATAGTTCCCCTGAGCCGACCGGCACCAAATGCTTCAGAGCTGGAGGACCGTTGGAGTATCTGCACTGGGTCCGGGGACTTGGGAGTTGACTCCAAAGCTTTTTGAGCTATCATTCCCCCCCACATCCTCCTTGCTGGATAGCTCTGGTTCAATTCCCTCCTCGGGTGGAGTGTAGATGGGGCTGTTGCAGCTGATGATCCAAGAGATTCTAGCTTTGGAGCCATCGACTTCTCTTTCTTCTAGGCATTCTCCTTTCTAGCTTGTGGAGAGGGTTTTCACTATGACTAGAGAACAGACATCCCTGCCCTCTTCCGATCAGATAACTCTGCCTCACACTGTGCTGTGTTCTGAGCCTCAGACATCTCTTCCACTGGTTCAGCCAACCGGCGCAAGCCTTCAGACAGTCCACTGGGACATTGTTATGTCTTCCGACACTTCCCGAAAACACCCCACTGAGGAAGTCCCTCGAAAGAGGATGTGCAAGAGGAGGCAGTTAGATCCCCCCAGTAATCCCTAGATCCCCCCAGTAATCTCTCACAGAGGACACTGATTTTGATGGAGGGGAAGGGGTCTCTCAGATCAGCACCTGATGACATCTCCTTTGGAGACATCTTGGAGCTCTTGAAATAAAAAGGTGGTTGGTCTTCTGACAACCCCTCCAAGGAGGAATCAGTGTTCCTGTTGGCTTTCGTGTCTGGCCCATCTACTTCTTGGGTGACCCGCTGGCTGATCAGCAGGTGTGGAAGGAGAAGCAGTACACTGTTAAGCCAATACCTAAAAGTCCAAATAAAATTCTTGCCCCCCCCCTAAAGACCATACTCACTGGAGCAAGGGAATACCCGTTGATGCCATGGTTGTGGCTGCAACTACATGAAAAAAACTAGCAGAACAGAGGTCTTCTGTCCATCCCCCTAAAAGAGAGTCTAGAGCATTGGACAGATTTGGGAAGCATGTTTCTGCTTCAGCGACAGTTGCCCTTAGGTCTCTGAATTATTTGGTGCATTTTATGAGACTGCAGAGAGGTTTGATCAAGGAGCTTGCCACACCTCTTTCAAGGTTCATATCCTCCGAAGATGGAAACAGAATCTCCTTGTAGCTGGCCAAATTCCAGTCTGTGTGAAATGCGTCTATGAGGCTAATCTCCCATGCTACAGAAGGTACCTTATGGGTGGCAGGTTCAGGCTTAGCCATCAGGAAACATGCCTGGATGTGCTTATGTGATTTTGCAGAACAATTTACGTCTTCATTCATCAGTGCACCCTTTGATGGATCTTCTCTGTTTGGCCTCAAGGTTAAGGACACACTCTCCAGGTGTGAACAAGAGGGAAGGACCATGTCTGCTGTGGTTGTACGTTTTTCAGCCCCTCAAAGGCCCTTTTCTAGGAACCAGTGAAGTGGTAGAAAGATGTGGTTTAAGAAGTCCCTGGGTCCTTTGCAGGATTCACACAGAGATGGTTCCCCCAGTGGCAGAGGGGGGAACTCATCGGGAAGATGATGTCATTGTGGCAGGGGTGGCCCACAGAACTAGGGCTCTAGATGTTCTTTCTCAGATAGACCCTATCAGTGCTCCTGAAGGGAGGCCTGACTGTCTTTGGAAGCAGTTGGGGTCATTTATCCCTGCACCAGAGAGCCTGGCTATCCATCACAAAAGATTTGTGGCTGCACAGGATTGTATCCAGAGGTTATACAGTACTATTTTCTGTAGTCCTTCCCACAGTTGTGAAGAAAATTCATGATGTTCCACCCAGTCAGAGGGAAGCAACATCTGTAGAAATAAAAAAGTTGCTGGAAAAGAGTCATCCAAGATGTCCCACCAGGCAAGAGAGGGTCTGGAATGTACTCTTCTTATTGCCAAAAAAAGACAAGAGACTGATTTTGGATCTCAGCAAGTTAAATCAGTTTGTTCAGTATAACAAGTTTCGGATGGTCACAGTTCAGACCATTTTGCCTCTGCTACAAAAGGATGATTGGATGTGCTTTGTAGAGTTTCAGGATGTGTACTATTCCATCAAAATGAAGAGGCAGTCCAGGAGCTACCTATACTTCTGGCTGGGAGACAGTCATTGCCAGTTCAGAGCACTGCCCTTTGGTCTCATCCCATCCTTCAGGGTGTTTACCAAATGCATGGAAGTGGTAGCAGCCCACTTGAAACTGCTGGGATCCCAGGTGTTTCCATATCTAGATAACTGGCTCCTAACTGTCCCAACCAGGCATCAGTTGCTACAGACAAGGGACTACTTGCTTCATTTGTGTTCTCATCTAAGAAAAGTCAATTACAACAAGTCTCAACTCACCCCAACTCAAAGTCTGGAGTTCATAGCTGCTCATTTGGACACAGTCATTCAAATAGCCTGTCTTATCTCCACTTGAATAAACACGCTGATGTCCCCGGTAAAGAAAATGATCCAGAATTCATCTCTTGCAGCTCAACTGATACTACAGGCTTTGGGTTTCATGGCAGCAACTATCACTCTTGTTCCATTGGCTAGGTTCCACACGAGAATCCTTCAGTGGACTCTATTGACTCAATGGTCCATTCTCCAACCTTCATTATCCATGCCAGTCAAGATCACTCAAGCATGCAAGAGATGTATTCTATGGTGGATTCATTCAAACCAGCTCCAGGAAGGCCGTCCTTTTGTTCTTCCCCTTCCCATAACTTCAGTGACCACAGACCCCTCCCAGCTTGGGGGGGAGGGCACTACTTGGGAAGAACCGTCCAAGGTACATGGTCCTCTGAAGAGGCCAAGATGCATATCAGTGTCCTGGTGATGAGAGCTGTCCTCCTAGCATTGCAGACCTTTCAAGACATTCTCCCAATTTGGACAATTATGACACTGATGGACAATATGTTGGTAGTCTGGTACATCAACAAACAAGGGGGAACCAGATATTACCATCTTTGTCAAGAAGCTGTGAGAGTATGGAAATAGGTGATCTCTTCCAGTTTTTTTCTAATAGCAATGCACATCACAGGGAAATCCACCGTGATTACAGACAAACTAAGCAGGTCCATTTAGATGCCTCACACGTGATGTCTCAACGTCACTGTGATGGAGAAAGTTTTCCATCAGTGGGACCCAGCCATGCTGTGATCTATTTGCCTCTTCTCCTCAACAAGTGCAGCAGGTTCTTTGCCCTGATCCCCCCCCCCCATCGGGGGAGTCACAGAGAGATGCCGTAGTTCACAAATTGGCCATCTGGTCTCCTGTATGCTTTTCCCCCTTACCATTAATTCCCAAATTTCTTCAGAAAGCAGTTTGGTTGAAGAGCACAGTTATCCTCATTGCACCCCTTTGGCCTTGTCAGATTTGGTTGTCCTTCCTCTGTCCTCATCTTCAACATCCTCTCTGGATTCTGGATCTAATTCCAGACCTCCTGTCTTACCCGACTGATGACTCATCTGGACATGACAGGCCTCAAACTGACCACATGGTTTCTTCAGTTCCACTGATCGCTAGACAGCCCAGGCTTTCCTCCCCGGTCCATCATATTTTGCTATCTTCCCATAAGGCTTTTACTAGAAAGACTTACAAGAGTAAATGAAAAAGATTTGTCTTTTGGGCTCTTAGCAAAGATCTGGACCCCTTTTCAGCCTCTACCAGAGATCCTTGAATTTTAACTTCCATCTTTAACAAAGGTGTGAGTTTTTCAAGTATTAGAGTTCAGCTGGCTGTCATTTCTAATTTTGACGAGCGTGAAAATAACTCTACATTAGCCTCCTGTAAACCGTGCAAGGGCTTTTTCAAGGGAGCTTTTTTGCTTAGGCCTCCATTAAAAGATATCCCTCCTTGGTATTTGAATATAATGCCTTAGGCCTTAACTCAGTCTCCTTTTGAACCTTCAACCAAATCTGACCTAAAACTTTTAACTGGGAAAACAATTTTTCCAGTGGCTATTATGTCCGCTAGAAGAGTATTTGAAGTCAAGGCTGTGCCTTCAAAGCCTTCTTATCTAATTTGTCACAAAGACAGGGTGTCATCGTGAACTAATCCGTTCTTTTTACCCAAGGTTACTTCTGAGGTGAATATTAACCAGGTCATTAATCTCCTAGTTTTCTTTCCAAATTTCTCAAAGGAGAGTACATGTTACATCTGTTGGATGTGCATAGCCAACCTCATTTCTACCTTCATAGAACCAAACACTTTAGGAAATCTGACCAGTTATTTGTTTCCCTTTTTCCTATCAGACTAGGCAGTCCACTATCTGAAGTTACATTGGCCAAATGGTTGACTGATGATTGGATTAATGGTTGACCTTTCTCTATGGTATATTGGATTTATCTCAAAACCTCCTAGGGCCCATTCCACAAGATTTATGGTGGTTTCTTCAGCTTTTTGGTCCAGAGCATCTTTAGATGATTGAGCAGCTGTTGAGTGGGCTAATCTCCACCCTTTCATTGCTCATTACAAATTGGATTTGATTTGTAAGAACAGAGCAGCATTTGGCTTAGCAGTACTCGGGAATATCCTCCCTTAGGGTCCCCCAGGCTTACAGGAGCTGTGGACTCCATCCCATCAGTTGAGGAACCAATGTAAAATGACATCATCAGATTAAAAAGTTATGTACTTACAATAATGTTTCATCTGTGTTGTCCACTTTCAGTCTTCCTCAATTCCCACCCACCTGCTTCCTCCAATTTTGGCTTCTGGAGAGAGCTAAGCGTTATATAGGAAGCTCTGTTCCATGTTTGAGCTCCAGCTTCCGTTTTCTGTTCTGCCTCTGATATTTCTATTGTTGGATGTCCCTTTAAAATAGGGGCAAGAAACTCGATATGAGGTATGTTTGGTTGGCAGGGCATTATGGGTAAAGGGAGGAGCTTGACAGTTCCAGGATCAAGTGATCTGGTAGAAGCATCTGAGTTGGATCTGAACCCATCAGTTGAGGAAGAATGAAAATGGACATCACAGATGGAACGTTATGGTGAGCACATAACTTTTTATTTCCTTTTGTTGCTGTCTCTTCTTCCTCTCCCTCAATTGACCCACCATTTGGATGAAGTCTATTAACTATGGAGCTTGTTGGGTCTTCCACTGCCTTATTCTTGTGCTTATAACCAAAAGAAGCACTATTTACATTAAAAAGCCTCTTTGGACCAGAAAATCTTCTACAGTTAAATCAAAAAGTGTGTCAGATTTGTTTTATGTTGTGTTTCATCAGCTCTCAAAGTAAATCTTGCAGGACACTTTCAAAACTCTCTAGCTCTCCACAAACCCAGAATGTATATGTATTCAATCCCCATTTCTCTTGTTATATTACCAGTAGGTCTGGTCCACTGTGGGAAATATTCTAGCCAGTTTCTCCAGTATGAAGAAATATTTATGTAACATTTCCAAGCAAACATCTAAAACTTCCCTGAGTTTTTCACTCATTTGACATATTTGCCCCACAATTTTCTCCCATCCTGCTTTAACCTTCTAAACCACTGTTTCTTTCACTACTGTAAAACTTATTGGCCTTTGGCTTCCAACCTTATGCTGCTTAATTAAGTTCAGTAATCCAACTAATTAATTCTGGTCATTGTGGCCAGGCGCAAGTTTATTTTAAACCATCTAGAATATTGAAAAGTTCTTTTGTCTCTGCCCTTGTAACTGAAAGTCTTCTGAACCTTATTCCAGGGGAGGAGGTAAACGCATTACTATAGGTTGATGCCAGTATTGTAGATTTTGTGCCCTGTTCAGTTTCAGAATGTTGTTTTTTCCTTTTCATCCTTTTTTCCTTCCCCAGTTGGTAAGATGTCCTGCTTCTATTCCTTAAGTCTTGCTACTCCAATTAAATTTTATTCATTTTATTATTGCTGTATACAATACTGGCTAGGCAGCACTTTCTTTCTGCTTCCTCAGATGCTGCTATTAGATCCTTATTGTCCACCCATCCCCATTATTGCAAAAAATTGGGTTTTCTGTGCTTGTTCTTAATTTAGTTGTGTTTCAAGCAGTTTGTCTACATTTTGAAGTAAGATTTTTTGCCTGTTAGATTAAGTGCTGTGTGTGTGTGTGTGTGTGTGTGTGTGTGTGTGTGTGTGTGTGTGTGTGTGTGTGTGTGTGTGTGTGTGTGTGTGTCTATGTAAAACATATGTATAAATAAAAATTAATGCACACAGGTCATTTTATCTATTCAGAATTTACTGAAAAGAAACCCATTGAAAACCCATTTGGTTGATCTACAAATTTGGAGGATAACTGTAATAAGGCTATAGGCAATCACTGCTAATTTGGTTAGGATCTTAGGAGCATCTAATCTCTACATTGAGTGCCTAAGACAGGAGTATACTGCAATTAATTTTTCTGACTGTATACTGAAATCAGCAGAAAAAGTTCCTTTCACCATAGTGCTATGTATTGAAAACAGTTTTCATTGCTTTGTATTTACATAGTTAGTCATTACACATAAACATTTAGTTTGATATACATTTTTAATGCTTTCTTATTTTATTCTCATCTTCCTCTGTGTTACCATGTTTAACTGGACCTTTCTTGCATTCCCTCTCCCCTTCCTGATTATTTAGGGCTTTATGGTCTACATGAATCAGATCTGGATAAAGCATTCCGGTTGCCCACCACAACTTTTATTGGCGGGAAAGAAAGCAGTTTATCATTAAGGGAAATCATAAAAAGGCTGGAGGTTAGTATGCATGCAAATTTAAGGCATTATTATAGTTGTGGATGTGTAAAATTCTGTAATCTAGTGTTATGAACATTTTTGTTTCACTAACTTGACTTGATCTGAAGAATATATATAAAATTATTTTTTGGTAAAGGTGATTTGAACTATCATTTTGATTGATTTTGAATCTGTGCAAATTGTCTTCATGCAGAATGTATGACATAACAGACATGCAGCAATCATTTTGATTTATGTAAGGTTACAAAGTTATTGATCATATATGTAGCCAATCTGCTTAACTATTGCAGTAGTCTGAACTTTGGCATACATCCCTAATGGTTATACCTTTCATGGTTTTACTAGAGTCAAACACCCTTTGTTTAACATAGTACTTTATCTTACAGTTTTTCTGGTGCATCTTGTACAAATGGGTTAATAATACTGACAGAGTCACTGTTGAAATTGGCTGAGCCCCCAGCAAGGCTCATATTTAGGTCCTTCTGCTGTCAGCCGTCCCCCTGCTGTTCCTCTTTTCTAATGCATATACAGTGTGATGCTTTAGTTGGCTTTCAGATTATTGAGATTTTATGTCATATCATCGAGGACTGGCTTGCATTTATTATTTTGTTGCACACCTTTGATATTGCTATTGCAGCAAGCCATACATTGGCTTCTTCATAGCATATTTTTTTGCCCCTACATTGGGTTAATAAGTTTCATTTGAAGCTTCCCCGTTGTCTGCTCAAAACATTCACACCATTAACAGTTGCAGATCTTATATTCTAGTTCTAGTTAACCATACCATTATGGCCAACAAAAGTTTATGTAGTCTTGCATGCACAAGTTAATAAAGTCCTCTAATGCTTGCTTAGTGCAAGCAGTCTAATTGCCTTTCATTGTATGTTGACAATATTGGCATAAACTACATTTACAGTGCAGAGGAAAAAACATGAAATATTAACATCAGCGATGACATGTACCAGTGTCTTTAGAGCATTATTTACTGTACACCAGGCAAAAGTGAAGCAAGGTTATGCAGGCAGTCATGATATATGTTTGAGGCAGGTGTGAGATTCAAGTTATTATATTCAGCTGTTTTCAGAATTTTTTTATGGAGAATCAAATATCTTTTTCGAAGCAGAACAGCTGATAGAGAAAAAAAAGACAAGGAGTGAGTCAGCAAGATGAAGGGGATCGGTTTCTTAATTTCTTGTCAGTAAGAAAGCCCAGGGAGAGACTTTGTTAGTGAAGCCTTTATTTATTATTCCAAAGGAAAATGCTTGAGATAAAAAAGAAGCTGCCATGTAGATAACTAGAAGAATCAGGAGTACATTGGACTTAAACCAAAGACTTGTGTTGGGAGATTGCAGTGATTAGGAAGAAGATGATCAGCAACAAAGGACATTTAATGAGTAAGTAGGAAAACTGTAAAGCAGCAGTCTTACTAGGTGTAGTTTAGACATTTAAACGGTGGTTCTGTAAGTAGAATTTGATGGAAAATACTGAGGGTTTGTTCACAGTGTTAAACTAGCGGGAAAACTGTAAATCAGAAATCTCATGGTATGTCATTAATGTGTAGAAGGATGCTGAATGGACTGAAGGAGTGACAAAAGTTTTTGTTGTTCTTAATTCTTGTATAACAGCTTTGTGATGTAACTTGTAAGTTCTTTTGTAAAGTAGTGATGGATAGTATGTATCCAGAGATATTTTAAATGTGAGGTGGGGGAGTTTTTTTTGGGTGACTGCTGTGTATGCCAGTGGTATTAAAGTAAAAAATATTCTCTTTTATCATTATGGATTCAGGCTTTACACTACAACACTATAAGAAAGGCTGGAAAGAAACAAGTTAAAGTTAATATAATGCAGTTATCTGTGGCTGCTGGAGTGGGGGGGGTACTGTAAATATGTCTTGATAGTAACATATACAGAGTTAAAAAGATGGTGACTTCCCCAGTTTTATTCAGGTGGGTGCCTGTAGTAATATTTAAGCTACAGAGATTTTTAAGCAAAAAGACTTAAAAGTAGAGAAAACAATGAATGACTTGACAGCTGGTATTTTTTTTTTACTTTCTTGCATTTGTAAAGTAACTACCAAGGAATTTTCAACTGACACCTGATTTTGACAGACGTCAATCAGTCTGAAGCTACAGGCAGTTGATCTTGAGAGGTCTGAACAGTATGCTCCGAGTGAAATCTCCAAAGTACAATGTAAGTAATTAGAGAGATTGTCAAGCACTGCAATGAAGCAGTGTGTTGTGAGTGAAATCTGTGAGGTACAACATATTGGAAACACTTCAGTGGAAATTAAATGTACATTAAGAAGTGGAGCTTGAAACTTTGAGAAGTGAATAATTATACAAGCAGTTGCCTATGTAGCAGTTTTAGTACTTTCATATATTAAATGTAACTGTGCACAATTTAGATTATTTAATATTAGTCGGTGTATTTTTCTTAAGGCTAAAAGTTAACATTTACTGAACGCATGCAAGTTATTTTTTAAACCAGGAAGGGGAGTAGGAATAAGACTGAATAGTAGTCTGTGTAAGAGGGAACACAGGCTTTAACATGTGCATTAGCGTGGTTAACCTTAATGCTGTTAATACCAGTGGTTGCAGCCATTCGTTTGGGACAACTTCTTCTGTTTGAAGGGGTAGACTTTCTTTTTGGAAAGTATATATAGTTTTGTATGCTTGCTGTGAGTAAAAAGGGGACAGGATGTGTTTTTGCGAATGTGTTTAGGTTTTTATTTCTTGGTTGTTTTTATTGAAGAGGGTGGTCTGTGAAAATGTAATGCAGGTTCAAAGAGAGGTGAGAAGAAACAATTACATACAAGATCAGCCTACCATTCATTAGTATATGCATATAAACTGTAAGATGGAAACATCTATTTAAAAGAACTGCCATGCATAATATATAGGAGTGCAGGCTTTTTTATCATGGCTGCTTTTGCCAGAATTAATGTGGAATGTGAATTAATGTGGAATGTAAACTTTACAGGTACAGACAAGAAGAAAATATTATTGATTTACATTAAGAAGTGTGAGGTACAACTAGGTTATGTTTGACATATTGGCTGGAAAAGAACAATTACATTTGACAATGAGATGATTTCATGCTGGATTTTCAGCAGAATGTTGTGGACAAGGGGGGCTAATAACACTGATTGTAACATGTGCCCCCTAGTAGTGATAGAAGAGGAAAAAAGGACAGTAATGTTATATTTGTGGTAGCAAGGGGTTATTGTGAGGACTATGCTGACATGTATTTATATTTCACCTAAAACTACTGTTACGGAGCTTCTGAGAACATTTGAACCAATAATGAACTCTCAAAAGGGAATTTTTTTTTATGGATGGTGACTGGGACCTCATTTACAGTAGTGATGTGTAAGGAGATCTAGAAGGGAAAATGTTACCACAGAGAGGTATGCATCTGAGGAAATATATGAAGTATTAGGATGTGACTTCAGTAGCAGGGACTCATAATGTACATATTCCCCAAAATACAGTAACTTGCTAGACTGGATAGAAGTTATTTTTCACAGAGGCATGTGTTGGAACCTTTTTCAAACACTTTTATTAAATTATTACTTAAGACATGGGCAAACCTATGTTAACAGAAAAGGAAACAAACCAGTTTAACATTTTTTTAATTTAAATACATCACATATATTTTCTTTACTGTCATCAGTCCAACATTACAAAAAATTACTGAATTCCTTCTCCTCCTTAACATTATTATCCTTGTATTGTTCTCACAATTCCCATTTAGTTTTATGTAGTCTGCTTCTTCCCTTTTCTAAAACTCTTATTCCATTTTTTATCTCGTGTATAATAATATCTGAAATACATTTGGTGTAGACTTTGATTTCCATTTTCTAGTAATTGCATTTTTGACAACCAACAGATTCAAACATAAGAAGGTATTGCTATATCTAGGCAATTCATATCATGTATCCCAGCTCAAAAGAATCATTTCCTTACATACAGCCATTTAGTCTCTCAAGAGTTCTGATAGAGTACTCTGTAGGAAAATTTTAAACTCTCCCAAAACATATGTTCCCAGTTATCTCTTACTTCTTAATCACACCTCCATCATTTGCTATGTACCTGAGGAAAAAATCTTTAAAATCTTCTTAGGGTATAAAATACCTATGCAGACACTTCCAAGCAAAGATCCTAAACCTTCTGCACTTCATTGCATACTTGGGAGCCATACATATGTCTTCTCATTGTCTTCTTGTAAATTATTTTACCAGTTTCTCTTCCCAAACTATTCTGACCTCCTCTGATTGATTCTTATAGTTGTCATGCAATATTTTGTATGGCCTACTACTTAGCCATTTTTAACAGCTGCAGCTGTTCTAGATTCGGTTAGAAACTCTATCAGAACAGGTCTTTCACTTAAAATTCCCCTAGCTCGTTCTGCTTGCCTGTATTCTGATATCAAGCTCTGGTAAGGAAGGTAGTCTCTAGCCTGCAATCCAAAAATCTTCTTGATCTCATCTCAGTCTATTAACTTTCCTCCTGAGTTATTTGCTCCCAATATCTTGGTTCCTTTGCCAGGTTACTCCAGTAAATTCCAGCCCCTCTTGCCTGTTATTTGTACCCCTACTTGCAGTCCTACCTATTGGAAAAAATCTCCTTTCTCCATTCTCACATTGGCTTACTTAGAATATTTTCTGCTATTTTATGATAATATTCAGTATGGTGGTGGTTATTCTCCTTAAGGATCTGCATCCAAAATACCACTCTGTTTCTGTTTCTTAAACCTCCCCCTTGCTTTATCACCATCCATTTTCTATTTGAATTATAACCTTCTGCTTATGTTATGCATATGAACCTTAGCGGTGTAGCTCTGAAATATTCGTTAAAATCAAGTAAACCTAAACCACCTTGTTCTATTGGAAGGACCTTTTCCCATTTAACTGTTACCCTCTTTCCCTACCAGATAAATTCCTTCAGTTCTTCTTTATTGTCTACAACTTCTCCTCAGGTTGATAAATTATGCCTGACCTGTACACAAGAGTAAAGGGACTAAAAACATTTTCACTGCTTGTGTCTTACTTTCCATATCTATAAATAAGAGTTTCTAGTTTCTCAATTTTTGCAATGTCTTCTGTTTTAACTTTTTCCCACATATCCGTAGCTGTCATAACAGAAGCCTTTTTAATACATACTCCTAAATACTTCATCTTATCATTTCCACATAAGTATGGGTATCACTGAGTCAATTCTTGTGTGGTACATAATTTATGGCTATAACCTTTGTTTTATCTTCATTAATTTTATATCTGAAAAAGACCAAAATGTTCCACAACACTGAGATGTCCTTTTCCGGATTTGTCAGGTAAAAAATAATATTTGCAAATGAAGCCAACTTTTCTTGATTACCATACCAATTATATCCTTGTATCTCTGAGTCCCATATTATATTTTCCAATGGCTCTAAATATAAAGCAAATAAAAGGGAAAGAGAACACCCCTGTCTGGTTCCTCTGTTTAAACACAGCTTATCTGCGAGGAACTCTTCCACTTTAATTCTTGCCTCTGATCCTTTGTATATCCTTCTAGTTAACCTATTGTATCGGGGAATGCAAATGCTTCCAATGCCCTACTCATAAAATTTTCAGCGTACTGTGTGAAATGCTTTCTCTGCATCAAGATCCAGCAACAACAGAGGTATTTTCTTATATTCTGCTTCTCTCTAGATTGTCATTGTTATATTGATGTTGTCACATGTTTGCTTACCCTCCACAAAACCATACTGATCTGCATCTATCAATTCTGGCAACACCTTTGCCATTCTTTTAGGTAGTATAGACACAAACACTTTATAATCATGGTTTAAAATTTATTTGGGGTATATGTCTATATGTAGCAGGGTCTGAAGGGTCTTTGCCATCTGTAGGTAATGCAGCCACCACAACTTTCTTCTAAGATGTTGGTGCTTCCTCTCCTTTTAAAATATTGTTGACAAAGATCTGGAAGATTTTATTTACTTTCTTTCCTTCTAATTTCCAAACTTCCACAGAAATACCATCTGTTCCTACAGACTTTCTTGAAGATTGATTATACATCACTATTTCTATTTCATCACCTCCTATCTTAAATGTTAGTTGTTGATCCTCGTCTACCTCTACTCTTGGCATAATTAAGTCTTCCATAAATATTTCCATTTCTACTCTTGAGTTCCACATTTCTGTTTTATACAAATTTTTATAAAATTTCAGGAATATTTCTAAAACCTTTGCAGGACCTCTGGTTATTTTTCTTGTTACTGGCTCCCTGTGTTTGGCAATAACCCTTTCAGTGTTCTGTTGCCTAAGTCATTGTGCTAAAAGTTTTTGTGCTCTGAAGTTATCAAAAAGTAATTGCTTAATTGCAAACTTTTTAAACTCATGCGTATTATGCAGGAACTCCCTTATTTTCTCTTTAGCCCTCTACATTTAGTCATGCTCCTCTTCTTCTGTGAGATTCCCCTTATGCTGAAATATTTTAACCTCTTAAGTAATTTCTGTTACTTCTTAACCATCTCTCTCTGTTTTATTTCAACCCTATTTTTAAACTCCATTTTCATTTTATCCTGGTTTCTAGCTATAACTTTAGAAGATGTTTATGTCGTCCTTTATAACTTTTGAATAATTTCTGCTACCTGTTCTTAAAATTTCTCTCTTTTTTTACAGATAGGTGGGAAAGCGCCAGTATCTTATTTTTTTACTTTGCTTTCATTTTATCTTAGTTTTGGTTGGTGCATGATCAGAAGTATTTAGTGGATGTGTGTTGAAGCTTTCAATTAAATGCAAATGTTCTTGTGAAATATAATTTCTGTGTAGTCTAGCCTAGTTATTGTACCTTGGGGAATAATATGTAAATTCTATCTAGGTTCTTGCTACTGAATTCACATCTTTCATACCAAATATTTTCATAATTTTTTTTCAGAAATCTATCCTGTTTTGCTATATTCTCCTTTCTAGGTCCCTGATACATCTTCACTATTGCAAGTCAGGTTCTAGTCCACACCTACAAGTAATATTCCCTGCTGAAAGCTGATTATTTCTCCCCAAATTTTCTTAAGCACCATAATAGCAGTTTTCCGAGGAATATAAATAAATGCCATTGTAATCCTCCTCCCTTGACAGTAGCCCCTTACCTGCCAAAAAATCTACCATTTTGTCTTTTTCCCTCATCTATCACTATTGGAGCCCCTCTAGCAATTATTATAAATACTCCCCTTTTATCCATCTCCGATATTCTGGTGAATATCCATTCTAAAATCCTCTCTTTGTCAAATTAACATGCTCGTTTATTTACAAATGTGTCTTCTACATCATTGCTATTTGAACTCTGCATTTCTTAATTTAATGTAATGCTCTTTCACATTTATCTATACCTGTAAGGCCATTCATTTTAAAGGATAATATGGACAGCACAGCCATCATGATAAAAAGCTGTTGTTCCCTCCTATTATACATGACAATTTTTTGAATGTATATTTCCAGCTTTTGTGTTACATGCATATAGTAATGTTTGACAGACTGATCTTTTGTAGTCTTTTCTTCTCGTCTCTATTTGAACCTGTGTCACATTTTAAGACTTTCTGCTTTAATGAAAACTAAAAAATACAAAAATCCCCATCCCCTGTTACCTTGGAACAAACACAGAAACTAAGTACACTTTTAAAACATATGCTTTAATCCTCCAGAAGGGAACAATTGCCCCAAACTGACAGCCGCACTTACAAGCATTATCTAACCTAAAATTAAGGTTATCTGTGTTAAAATGTATGCTAAAGTCTGTGCTCCCACTTAAACTAATTGCTGTCTGTTATTTTTTTCTCTCTTCCCCTCCCAGATATGAAAAACAGCTTAATATGCTTTCAGAAAACATTAACATTTAGCCCTAAGAAAAAGTACACTTGCTATGTTTAAAACTAAATTGTACTCTGTTCTGTTAACTGCATTAAAGTATTAAGGCTGCTAGGGAGGTTTTTACCTGTTATTCACTTCCCATAATTTCAAACTTAATCTTTTCACTGAACTACTTGCTATTGTACCTAGAAATTTTACATTTTCCTCAGTAAAGAATACTCAGAATTCTCAAGATTAACTATTTGCACCTGTAGACAGCTTGTCTCCATGAAAATGCACTCAGCAGTGAGTCTTTGTAAATTTCAATCAGAAAAGAATATGCAACTGGCTTCAGCTGCAGACATCTCGTCTCCACTGAACATTTGCCAATGGAAAACAAGCAAGCTAATATGTTTGGAGTTGTAAGAAGTTTAGCATTTTCATTGTTTTCATCATTTTGTCTTGTTTTTTTAAGCCAACATGCTTGCAAAACACCCTTTTTAGCTTACTCCAAAGATAGTAATAGACATTCACCCTTGTATAATAAAGAGAGAAAATATTCTAATTCTACACGCAATATAATCGGTGTACTTTTGCACACCATAGTAGTAGCCCAAGATAACATGATCCGAACATTAAACTTGCTTTTGTTCAGCCTTTTTTCTCTTGTTATACTGTAAAACTTTCTTACAGCTAAAAAAGTACTTGTTTACTTTAATATCTGAACACATACAACAGTCACTAAAAAGGTTACCCCCACATTTAAAATACCCGTGTTTACGCAGTACACAAAACTGTTTAACTGTATATAACATGCAGTTTATATCATACAAACTTTATGCAAATACTAATAAAAACAGAAATTATATTTTTCAGCCACTTTTTCTTTTAAAACCATATTTCACAAATGTAATAAGATGCTTTCTAGTTTTGCATTTATTTGCTAATTTCAGAGCTGGTCATCTTCCTGTTCATCTCCATCTCCCAACACCAGACTTTAAGTCAAGACCATTGTACTGCTGATTCTTCTAGCTGACTCCTATGCCTTTTTTGTCTTTCAAGCATTTTTCTTTGGAACATTGGAAAAGGTTTTACTGGGAAAGTCTTTCTATGAACCTTACCATCAGAAGAATGAGAAGCAGAGACTCCTCCTACTAGCTGACTCACTTTTTGTTGGATAAACTTTTTTATTTTCTCCATAGCCTGTTCTGCATCAAAAAATAACTTTGATCCACCAGGCAAACATACTTCAGAGAGAGCTTGGTACAAAAAATAGAAAGAGTTGTAGCCATACTTAGGGTGCCAGTGACAAGAGAAATGACAGAGGTATTAGAGATGTTTTGAAATTGAATGAAACTTTGTGTAAAGGAGAGAAATGGGGAAAGCAGGAAAAGGAACAGGTTGTATATGCACAAGTGTATATGAGCAACTTACTTGTGTCAAGATTATAGGAATATATAAATCAAAGTTAATAGCTAAGATAGGATGAGATGAAATAAAAACACTAATGTACAATCAATCAATCAATAGAGAAATCCTCAAGAAGAGATGCATTTCTGTTGAAATACTGTAACTAGAAGATAAGTGAAAGACAAGGATCTGGAAGGCTTTGTTAATTGTAGAGTATATTTTTTGTAAGAGAAGATTAATTGCTGCTGTATTTAGGTAGCTTTGTATTATTGACTTGAATTTATAGCATTTTTAATTCCCTTACTTTTACTGTTGATTTATGTATACTGTGCTCAACAGAGCTCCCTTGATGCCTTGATGTCTTTCCAAAAAGACTGCGGAGAGCTGGGCCTGTGTGCACAGCTTATAAGTATTCTGGACATCACAAAACTTAGAGCAAATATTTATTTATTTTGTTTTTTGCATTTTATTATTGCACACACAAGTTATTTTGATGTTCTGTTGATTTTAAGCTGCTTATTCATCTGAATTATACTTAATTTTCTCTGTTAATTATTATGTCCTTTTCTGATATAGTGTGGTGGTCATCTTGGAGAAAGCACTGGTAGTTCTATTGGAGTAGATAAGTTGCTGCTGTATCTAGACAGTTCATTACTATTGGCCAGAATTTATAGCTGTTTGTGTTCTATTTTGTTCTTGATGTATACCATGCTCAACTCCACTGAGAGCACTGCCACCATAGATGTAGCTGTTTAGTAGATAGATTACACAACTCCAATTTTTCTCAGTAGTCAGTACTACTTTTATATTTGTCTTTATTCAGCAGAGCTCCAAGTGAGATTGTTGCTGTAGGCCAAAGCAAATTGCACTGAGCTACTTGTAGTCACCATTGACTGTATAAAATGGGACAGTTGTGACTAAACAGTCTGGTTTACCTGTTCTTAAATACTGCTCTCCAGAGCTAATCACCTGCCAAGTGGCCTTATTGCAAAAGCAACTTGTAGGCCTAACTAGATCCTTTTCATGCATCGGCACTAAGTGTCATGGAATGGCAGCAAATTTAGCCCTACCCTTTTCATTATCGGCCTTCTAGCACTTTTTATTCTAAGGCAGTGTAAAAACTGTCCTATGCTCACTGATAGTGAAGTATTGCTTAACACTGTAGGCGCCATCTGTGAAGGTGAAAATATGTAAGCAATCTGGAGCCATCCCTCTTACAGTCCACTACTTAACAGTCACATTGCACTGTCACAGCCTTGTCCAGGCAAATGCAATATCATTATAATAACAGTAGAAAACTGTTGTACATTTATCCTAAAAAAATACATTGATGCTGACCAAAAAAAAAATACCCAGGCCTCTTAGAATTCTTAAGTCTAGACATCAATGTAAACCCCTTAGTACTCCTATTCCAGCACTCCCATATCAGCGTGTCACCAAAAGCAAATCACACCTAAGTCTGTTAGGCATAATTCAGCTGCAAGAAGCATCTTGGTTACTGGTAACTCAGTTGTTAAGTACACAGATTCCACACTCACCAGTCTGGAAATAAACAGCGTAGCAGTTGGCTGTCTCCCAGGAACCAAGATAGTGGACATAAGGGCACTCAGCACTATTTTCTCCAGTAGTTATGACTGTGACATGATCATAGCACATGTAGGGATGAATAACCTGTCGTGAAAATGCCTCAAGACCACACAGAAGGAAATGTTGGTATTCACCATGCTAGCTTCAACTAAGGGTAAGGCACTGGTTCTGACTGGAATTTTTCATTCAGCTGGAATAATGCTGTGACTTCTGGCTAATATCCCACCAGACTGCCAACAATAATGTGACGTCCCCCACTTAAAACCTGGGTCAGTAATTAAGGAGCCTCAATCCTCACCAATGTCTCTAGTGTGGGAGTGTCATGGAAAACACCAGAGCACAGAGCACACAAAAGTAAAATTCTACAATTTCCCTTAAGAGCACAACAGGAACAGACTCTTATTTCCTGGAACTGGACTATTTACCTGTGTCCATCCCAAATTTAATCCCTTGTATACTTCAGAGCAATGTGTTCCATTTTAAGACCTCTGACTCACTCACACTCAAAATAAATTCAAATCTCACACACTCAGAGACATATGGGAAGCCTGACACAGATTTCCAGCTGTATCCCCTCCCCAGTACAAATGGTAACTCTGCCACCAGAGCCAGACAGGTCTCTACACACCCTTGAAATAAATGATAGCTATGACCAGAGGCCTCCAGTCATGTGAGGTGACCTGGGGAGTATCAAATGGGTATAAGCACTCTCTAATCTCCAAAGATCACAGTGATTGTTCAACCACTATGCAAAGTAATAAAAAAAAATGTAGTACTAAGTAAAATGAATACAAGAATGTAAATCAGTAACTTTCAATAAACACCAGAATTCAGTCACCAGAAATATAAAATTAAATTATTCAATTATTTAAATTTATTGGCCATCCTACAGTATTTCATAGTACCAAAATACAAAAGTGACCACCCCTTTCAGTCCATCTTGCTGTTTTAAAAATAGTAACTCTCCACTAAACCTTAACTTTTTAAACAGGTAAAACTCAAGTTACCTACTTTCACATCTAACTTCTCTAGTGCACACTGCAGAGTGCATTCTTTTCAGTCTTACCTTTAAGCATCCCTGTGACTAGCACTTTCTCTAATACCTGCTGGAAAGCACTAGGAAGCCTTAAACTCATACAAACACTGAACTCTCCTTGTTAACAAGGAGAAATTAATAGTAGGCACTAAACAGCCTATAATTGCAAAGTACCTTGCTAAGGAAACAGCTCCTATACTTTACAAAGAAAAAAAAAAAGCCCCAAACCAGGCATGTCCAAGGGTCAGCTTCCGGTGATTTCTCCTGTCCACCTGGTGAATCTGGGCATACTGGGGCAATGCAGCAATTGCCTCATGTACACAGACAACCCTCTCCTCCTACCACCCAACACTACAGCCTGTGAGAGATGCACTTACATAGCCAAAATGGAAGCAAAGCTCTCTCCACCCAAGATTGTGTTAAACAGTCAAGAGGAGAAGGTTAACACCCACACTACACCTCAAGCAACACATAGCCCTTCTAAACCCGCACCACCAACACCCATATATAGCAACACTAAATCCACATATGCAGAGGCCCTTAACTGTAACCTGCCCAAGCAACAAAGACCTCTGAAGCTGAAACGCAAACAAACACCAATCACAACCAATGTGTCACATAGTTCACAACACCAGTGTGCCACCCAGCAACAGCCCCTAAGGCAAGACAATGTACCTAACACTTTAGTCATAGGTGACTCTATAGTCCGACACACTGATGTCCCTCTCACCAGGTTGAATAAGGAGAAAATTACAGTCAGCTGCCTGTCTGGTGCCAGGATCTGCCACATAACGCATGCACTCAAGTCACTCCACAACAAGTACAAATATGACTCTGTCATTGTCCATGTTGGAGTGAATGACTTGAGACGACCTCCTGGACTACATGAAAAGAGACATGGAAGAGCTCTCGGATCATGTGGCCCAGGCAGGTATGACCCTAGCCCTGAGTAGCATTCTGCCTTCGCCCAGAATGATACCACAATACAAGGATAAAATGATTGACTTCAACAATTGGCTAAGCTTATGGTGTCATTCAAAGGGGATCCAGTATCTGTCTGCCTGGGATGACATGATTGACAGACCACGATGCTTTGCCAGAGATGGTCTGCACCTGTCGCCCCTGGGATTCAGGTTACTGGCTAAGGCTCTTGCAACCCCTATAGTGCCTTTTTTAGGCAAACTTCAAAGGACAAAACCACCACCGTAACAGGTACAAGCATGCAAAATCTGAAGGTAATGCTACTCAATGCTAGAAGTCTAAACCTCAAAATGCACTCTCTCGAGGCACTCCTAAAAACGGAGAACATCGATATCTGTGCAGTAACTGAGACCTGGTTCAAGGCTCCAGAGAGCACCCCTGCAATCCCAGGCTACAACTCTTACCACACTTTTCGGCCACCAAACCAGGACCGAAACACTAAAGGTGGAGGAGTGTCAATATTCACCAAGGATATTCACACCACCAGGCTAGTTGGCCAACACAATGTGTCTGAAATTCTCCAAGTGCAACTAACACTAGGTAAGACTGCAATCCAAATTGTAGCTTGCTACAGATCCCCCACCATACCCCAAGATTCTCACTACACCTTTCTAAACATACTGGAAAATATTAAGATAGAACCAAACACCCTAATACTGGGTGATTTTAACTACCCTGCCATTAACTGGGAAAACTACTCATGTCCCAACACCTTTGCGCAATGGTTCTTCGAATTCATAAATTCCAACGCCCTGGATCAACTAATCCATAGTCCCACCAGGGGCTCCAATATCCTAGACCTGGTCATTACCAACATGGGAAATCAATGCTCCATACCTATGGTCACCCCCTCGTTAGTCAGGTCTGACCATAAGCTAATCACCTTTAACATCCACATCCCACCCCACCCCCAGTAAAGAAACCACCATAAAAAAGTTCTCCAAAGCCAACTTCATGCTACTCAAGTCAGAAGTGACAAACTTCATGACACCCATGCAGACGGGAACTGAAAGTTCAACTGCTGAATCCTACACTAAGGCACTGTACGAGCACATCCACTCATGCATGAATCGTGCCATCCCAAATAGAACCAAAATGCTCTCATCCAAAAAAGGAAGCCAATTTGGTGGTCCCCTGCCATAAACAAACTTTACAACAAAAGGAAGAAACTTTTTCAGAAAAGAGGAAAATCCCAGGATGCAAAAACTCCCTTACTAGCCTCAGTAAAAACTGAGATGCCTCATAAAATCTTCCAAAGCTAGTTACGAAAATAAAATTGCCAAAGATTCCAAAGACAACCACAAAGCATTCTATAACTATGTCAAGAATCTAAATGGCAATGCTCAGATCTGCTCTGAGCTAAAACAGAATGGCATTAAATATACTGATCCGAAGGATATTGCCAATATCCTGGCAGATCGATTCAGTGCCAACTTCACCCCCTATCACCCCTAAATGGCCCATCTCAATACCGAAGATTGCCAAATTCCAGTAATAACGACCACACAGGTACAAAATGCACTCTCTAAAGCCAAGAATACAGCATCCATGGGACCAGATGACATCCCGGCTGTGTACTACATGAACTACAATATGAACTGGCACCTCACCTAAGTGTCATGTTTAATCATAGCCTCACCTCAGGTTTCGTGCCCACTGAGTGGCGCAGAGCTACAGTTATCCCAATCCACAAGGGGATCCACCTTGGATCCCGGAAACTACCATCCCATCAGTCTGACAAGCCTTATCTGCAAGGCCATGGAGCGTATTATCATGGAACTTATAAACAAAGACATTGGCAACCTTCAAACACTGGACCCCACCCAGTTTGGGTTTGTGAAGGGCCGATCTTGTCTCCTGAATCTGATTGACTTCTTTGAATCAGTCTCCAGAGCCATGGACAAGGGTAAGGTGGTCCACACAGCCTATCTAGACCTTGCCAAGGCCTTTGACACCATCCCCACTCTGGAATCATAGATAAACTTACTAAGTTGGGCATTAATCCCTATGTCACCCAATGGGTTGCTAAATGGCTTACTGATAGAACCCACACTGTAAAAGTAGCCGACTCCAAATCCAGCTCCAGACAAGTGACAAGTGGAGTACCTTAGGGTTCAGTCCTGGGGCCACTCTTGTTTGGCATCTACTTCTCTGAAGTACAGGTCAACACTAAGGGACTCTGGCTAACAAAGTTTGCAGATGACTGCAAACTGGGAGCCATTATTGAATCCCCAAATGATGTGGATACTCTACAAAAGGGCCTTACAGAAACAGATGCTTGGTGCCAGAGCCATGGGCTCAAGCTCAATGCCAAGAAATGTATTGTTATCCCCCTTTGGGAAAAAACATGTATCCATGAATTACCATATAGGTGGCAGTACACTAAACACAGAAAGTGTGATAAGAGACTTAGGGACACAGGTGGACAGTGGTCTCACCTTCGATAACCACATCGCCACAACAGTCAGGAAATCCTTCTATGTGGCACACCTCATCATGAAGGGCTTTTCATCCAGAAAAAGGAGGTCATTGTCCCACTGTACTCATCCCTCATTAGACCCATTATAGAATACAACGCCCCATTTGGTATGTACCTCTCAAGACATCTGCAACAACTGGAAAGGCCTCAGAAATACCTCACTAAAAGAATCACAGGCCTAAAGCAGATGCCCCACGCTGACCGCCTTAAAAACTCCAGCTATACTCTGTCGCATATCGTCTACTCAGAGGCGATCTCTGCTTAACATACAAAGCCATGTCAAACCCAGAGCTGTTGGACATGCTACACTTAAAGAAATCCCAATCCCTCAGAGCTACACGCTCCAGGGATCTAAACCTTGTCATCGCAATAAACAAAACATGCTGGAGGGATAGGTTCCTGACCCAGAGACTCCCCAGACTCTGGAATAGATTGCCCATACATGTCAAGCAGAGTGCCTCTTTGGACCTCTTCAAGAGGAACCTTGACGATTGGATGGGAGAAAGGAAATTCACCCCAGGGATCACGTCGGTCGCCCTGCTAGACAGGGGTCCAGGAAAGTAAATAATGTGGGAAGAAATAGCCAGGAAATTGTTATGGCTAGGCTTGTATAGGCCCTAGGGCTGATAGCCTAGTACCAACCTATGAACCTAAACTGTATGATAGAAGTCCATCATTTTAGAAAAACTGTATCTAAATAACTGAACTTTCCTAATCTAACTAGCGTATACTGTCCGTGATCTAATTGAAAACATAACAGCAAGGCACAAAGGCAGGCTTACAATTTTTGGTGAGTCTGTTTTCTTGGGTAGCCACTGACTGCAACTTTTCACGAACTGCTACTCTTCAGTAATTGCTTAGCACTTAGCACTGTAACTGACTGCAACTCTTCACTAACTGCTCAGCAACTGACTTCAGCAGTCTCTCTTATATCCCAGGTTAACAGTCTCAACTGTCTTATTTTAAAAATAAGAGTTAGCTGTCTGAAAAAGTCCTTTTTGCTGTCAACCAACTGTTCAAATAATCGCATAGCAATCAGGAACATTCTAATGACATCACCTACTGATCAGCTGATTCTTCCCAGTTTGTATTTTAGAATGTCTGTCACAAACAAACATGTGCGATTAGAAATGTATCAAAGCACTATCAGATTTTTTTAACAATTTTGTATAAACAGAGAGATGCTCAACATTTTAAAAACATATTTACATTTTCACAATTAGACATGCTGGCATACATAAAGGTTAATCTGAGAATATACACAAATCTACTGCCAGACATGCTAACACAGATGACAGTGTTTTTATTTTCTTCAAAGATGCATAGAAAATGATAATTAGGTTCAGCGGTTGTTTAAGTTGCTAGTCTCACTCTAGGGGGATCCAATATGTATTACTCTGGGAAGACATGATTAACAGTCCAACTTACTTTGCAAAAGAAGGCCTGCATCTTTCATTCAAGGTCTTCTACATACTGACTAAAACCTGCTGCCTATAAGGCAGACATCATGTAATGAACATCCCAACCAAAAGACATCTCCAGTCTCAAACTGTACTCAACACTGGTAGTCTTAATAATCTGCCTCCTCTCAAGGCAGTTCTACATTTGGTGCATTTCCATGTATGAGTTTTTACCAAGGCGTGGTTCAAAACCTTAGAGAGCACTCCTGTATGTCTGGGTTTTATGCCTTCCATGTCTTCACCCCCCCCCCCCCCGGTGAGTTTCCAGCTCCAGACACCTATTCACCACTCTCCATGGCACCAGCTGACCCTGATAAATTCCTGGCATTCATAGAGGATATCCCTATAAGTAATGGCTCTTCAGTCCGTGGTGAATTCAGCTATTCTTCTATTGATTGGTGCACCTACACTTCCAAAGATGTGTATGCTCAAGTTTTGTTGGACTGGGTAAGACAGAAGTTGACATTGTTTGAACAGTCTGTACTGCCTACCTTGAACTGACCAAGGCATTTGATAACACACCATTATGGAATTGTTTATTAAATTGAAGACCTTAAGCATAAATCCCTACATAATGGGATGAGTAGCCAACTGGCTTAAGGATAGAATGGAAATTGTCCAAGTTGTTGTTGCCTCCTCATACAGAGAGAAGGTACCCAGTGGTGTCCCCCCAGAGATCTGTGCTTGGCAGCTTTCTGTTTGGTATTTGTTTTTCAGCACTAAAAACTGCTAATGGTGATCTCTGGTTAACAAAGTTTGCTGATGACTGCTATTTAGGTGTGGTTGTTAATTACCGTTTGGATGCATATACCCTCCAAAGTGACTAAAGACAATTATTGTGTAATAGAAAGAATGTTCAAACTAAATGCCAAGAAATGCATTGTCATCTCTTTGGGAAGTAGAAAACTCTGCACTGTATTGTATTAAACACACCCCTTTATCATATGAATTAGTGATCAGGAATATAGGCATGTGGGTTGACAGCTCCCTCTCTTTTTCACCATCACATGGCAGCTGTAGTTAGGAAGTCCTTCTACATTTGGCAAATAATTGTAAAGGACATTCTTTCTAAAATCAAAGATGCCATTGTTCCACTGTATTAAGCCCTAGTCAAACCTATTAAGTAAAATGTACCCTTAGACATGTATCTGGCTAGAAGTATTAAAAAAAAAACTTCAGAAATCACAGAGGTTTCTAACAAAAAATATCACTATTCCCAAAAAACTCAAGTTACCAGAAGAGATGAGGAGTCTTTATACTTGTACTCAATATCGTGCAGGTTCCTATGGGGAGACATGTGCCTAACTTACTGGGGGCTTAGAGAGCCATTTATTCTCAACCTCCTTTTGCTCGAAAAGTCAGATTGTGCTGCCAGCACCAGACCTAGAGATCTAAATCTTCATCAAGAAATACATAAAACTAGATAGAGTGATAGGATCATTACCATGCACCTTCCCGTACTATGGAAGACACTCACTCCCCCAGCATGCCAAGCAATGTGATTTTCTGTCATTCTTCAAACTTAGCTTGGGTAGTTGGATTAGTGTTCCTAAGTTTACATTAGGACTCACAGGTGTCACCTTTCTTGCAAAAGTTGTGCCTTGTATAATGTATGATCTGAAACAGTATTTGTATGTATGTGTGTATTTATTTATGTGATTTTTACATCTGGTGCTTGCTGACCATCAGACCCTCTCTTGGTCAGTCAGCCCATTCATTCCCATCACCAAGTGAGAGAGAACTGAGAGAGGTCATTGTCCAGACTGCCATCAGGGGTGGTTCGAATATTGTTTATTTTTCTCACTGTGTCAATCCATCCATGCATGCATTGATGAGGAGTTGGGCAAGGGTGGGCAATGGACTGCTGCAAAATGCATCTCCTCACCTTTGCAGGGGCATTTCTTCCAAGTAACCCTGCCCTTCACTCCACAGAACAAGTGGTGGCCTTTCTGATCTCCATCAGGATGATGACCATGCACTTTCTGCCTCCCACGTTCATGCATACCCCTCCATCCCACTGGCATAGCTGAAGGAGATATACCTCTGTATTCCTTCCATTTCCTGCGTTGCTTCTTCATTGTTTTAGTCAGTAATTGAACCCTGGTCGCCACGGTCATAGTCAGGGCTCCATCCCTCTGCATTACAGAGCCAGGCACAATTCAACAGTATTTTAAAAGACAGATGGAGTACAAGCACCATAAAAAAAGCAGTGGTTGGTGATAATTACCAAAAGAGGGTAAACACATTTCAGATTCAGTGTCATGTAGATCCATTTTGATTTTAAACCATGTTTATAAAGTTTGTATGTCATGTCTATATTAGCTAACAGAATTGCAAAGATGTTGCCCAACTTGATTTGGATCAGTATGGCCATGTGGAAAGGAAACAAGCATTTGATAACATTAATAGGACAGTGATGACCCAGAGGGAGGCAGCGTATAAGAAACCACCACTTTTGTTGGTAAGAATTAGTAAACCAAACTATTTACTGATAACACTGTTATACAGTCAATAGTGGCTACATAGAGCTTAGCACAGTTTGTTTTGGCAGAGAAAACATTTAATAGACAACTGGGAATTTGATTGCATTCCTTAGAAAATGGTAAACAAAGTACATACATACATACATACATATATATATATATATATATATATATATATATATATATATATATGTGTGTGTGTGTGTGTGTGTGTGTGTGTGTGTGTGTGAGAGAGACAGAGAGAGACAGATGTGGAAAAGAGTTAATGTGGGAAGGCATCTGTCTGACAAGCTGTGTTTGAACCCAAGAATCTGGTAGGGATGCCCTCTTTCCTCTCTGTTATTCCCCCTCTGACCCAATAAAACCAAGGCTATGGTCTTCTATAATACCACAACAACAACCAACCAACTGCCTATCTCTATTTCCTCCTCCAATGGCACAAAAATAGAACCCGTTGAACGTCAAAACTTCTTGATGTCGCAATTGATAGTGGATGCAAGTCTGACAAACATCTTGCACTAACAATTAAAAAGGTTCATGTCAAACTGGGTTCTCTCTATAGGGCTAAATCGTATCTTACTAATCATGCCAGACTCTCAACAGCCAGAACCCATCTCTTATTCTAACTGCTTTACTGTTCACAAATATTTATCAGTCTTCACAAATGTGAACTGAATAATCTTGAATCTTGCTATAACAAAATAGCCAAAATTGCTACTAATCAGTCTCAAAGATCTCACCATTGCACTGCCCTTCTGCAGCTGAACTGGTTAGAGCTCCCTCCCCTGCTGACTCTGACTCAGCCACTAACTGCCCGTACAGTCTTATACAAACCTGACAACTGCCCAGCTCTATCTGACCTTATCCAACCTTACACTAACCTAAAATCTCTTAGGTCTGCTGATAAAGGATTGCCAGTAACTGCAGGAAGTAAAATATGGAACGAATAAAGATAACATCCTGGGCACCTGACATATGTTGATAGTAAGCCTTATAACCTCTGCTTCCTGAGCTTATGATAATTGCAGTAGTAGGGCTTGGATATACATATTCTGAGCTTGCATTAACCAGAGATAGTAAGACTTGGAGCATAACCCTTGAGTATGCCTTAACTATAGCTAGTAGGGCTTGGATATATACATCTTCTGCACAGGTAAACCACAGGGAATAATGATCTAGACCTTAATGTCCTGGGCATATATAAAAATAGCTAGTGCATTTTGGGACATAAACTTCCTGGCCACATATAAATTATAGGTGCTAAGGCTTTGGATATGTAATTCCTAAGCATGTATTAACTGTAAACATCTGGATACATAAACATTAACAGATCCTAGAAACTATCGCCCCGTAAGCCTGACTAGCTTGGTCTGCAAAGCTATGGAAAGGATCATCATGGACCTCATAAATAAAGATATTGGGGACCTACAAACACTGGATCCTACCCAGTTCGGCTTTGTTAAGGGCAGATCCTGCCTCTTAAACCTGGTTGATTTCTTTGAAACAGTCACCAAGGCCATTGACGAGGGGAAGGTGGTCCACACAGCCTACCTGGACCTCGCAAAAGCCTTCGATACAATACCCCACTCGGGCATTATAGATAAGCTCACCAGCTTAAATATAAACCCCTATGTCACTAGATGGATTGCAAACTGGCTCAAGGACAGAACCCACATGGTTAGAATTGCTGGAGCCATGTCAGACTCCAAACCAGTTACAAGTGGTGTCCCACAAGGCTCAGTCCTGGGACCTCTCTTGTTCGGTATATATTTCTCGGAGGTACAGGCCAACACGGAAGGACTGTGGCTGACCAAGTTCGCAGATGACTGCAAACTGGGTGCCATAATCGACTCTCCAGCCGACACAAGCATCCTCCAAAAGGGCCTCATAGAAACAGACAACTGGTGCCAGTGCCATGGCCTCAAGCTAAATACCAAAAAGTGTATAGTCATCCCCTTTGGCAAAAACAAAGTGCCCACAAATTACCACATAGGTGGAAATCCATTAAGTACAGAAGAAGTAATTAGGGACCTGGGGACCCAAGTTGATAGCAATCTCTCATTTGACAACCACGTGGCCAAAGTGGTTAGAAAAACATTTTATATAGCCCACCTAATCATGAAGGGATTCACATCTAGATCAGGGGAGGTCATCGTGCCTCTTTACTCATCCCTCATCAGGCCCATAATTGAGTACAATGCCCCTTTGGGATGTACCTTACCAGACACCTGCAGCAACTGGAAAGACCCCAAAAGTACCTCACCAAGAGGATCAAAGGGCTCAAACAGATGCCATATGCTGCCGGTTAAAGAAACTCCAGCTCTACTCAGTGGCATACCGCCTGTTCAGAGGCGATCTGTGCCTGACGATAAAGCCATGTCCAACCCGAATTAATGGACATGCTGCACCTCAGAAAATCCAAATCCCATCGAGCTACACGCCGAGAGACTTGAACCTCAGCACTGAAATAAATAGGACATGCTGGAGGGACAGATTCATAACCCAGAGGCTCCCTTCACTCTGGAATAAAATCCCAGTCCAGGTTAGGCAGAGTCCCTCATTGACTCTCTTCAAGAGGAATCTTGATGAGTGGATGGGAGATCGTAGGTTTACCCCGGGTATCACTTCTGTGTCACTGTTAGATAGAGGCACAGTATACTAACCTCGAAAAAGGGCATAGCAAAATAAATTTAAAATGGATGGCGAAAGCCAACCACATTCTGGCTAGGCTTATAAATGCCCTAGGGCAGATAGCCTAGTATGAACCTATGAACCTATGTATATTTGCTTTAAACTATTAATATATGCTTACCATGTAAACCTTAACTGCAGTTAACCAGTTGTGGAGCTGTATGGAAATAGGAAATACACCCCAGGGATCACTTCTGTGTCTCTGCTTGACAGTGGTACAGGAAAATAACTTTCTTGGGTGGCGTAAATCAGGGAACCTTGTTGGCTAGGCTTACGTAAGGCCTTAGGCCGATAGCCTAGTACCTACCTATGAACCTTAACAAAACCCAAAACTCTCACGGCGTCTCCTTATACTCACATATCATTCCCAAACACTGGAATTCTCTGCCTCAGCATATTCTGTCCATCAGTGATGCACATTCATTTAAACAGTTCCTAAAGGAATATTTCACCAAACATAGGCTTTGCTCATGTTCTCCACCAGGCTAATTTAACTCCTTACTGTCTAACTTCCTTCTCTCCAACACCCATTGCCAATGTTTCTTAGCAATTGAGCCTTCTTAGCTTCAGTTTATGATAATTTTATCCTGAAAAAACAAAACAAAAATAAATAAATATTTTTGTTTTGTCTGTATGAATAGTATAAGCTTATTGTGCTACCATTGTTATATGCTTTTAATACAGTGTCAAGGGACTTGCGTTTGAACTTCTATTGTAATTGCCATATGTACAAATGAATAATTATGTAATCTTCCTTGGAGCTTTTCTCCCCGGGTCTCTGCTGAAAACTGACTTTTGTCCCAGTCCGGACACTACCCAGTTATCAAATGTAAATAAATATTTATTTGCCTTATATTTAGAGCCATCAGCAAAGAAAATGAGGGATTCACAAATTCAGGAATATAATTACAGTAATCAACAAAAATTATCTTTATTTGCATGTATTACTTTGAATTTGATAAATCTGAAAAAAGAGTATTTCAGTGTTGTGAAATATTTTGAGACAGCTTCATGTCTTTTCAGGATATAAAAGAAATGCAGATAAAACAAAAGCTATAACAGTAAAATATGCATGGGTGCATGAATTATTTCAGCAGTACTGTTAGCTGTGAGAGAATAAAATGAAGTATGTAGGTTTATGCATTAAAAAAGATTCTGCTATGTTTGGAGAGATTAAACAGAAGATAATATAAAAATTAAGAAACTGAAAGCTATTGATTATGGATATTGATAGTAAGATACAAGCAATGAAAATGTTTTTGGTCCCTTTATTCTTATATAAACATCAGTCATACTTTTTATCAACCAGATAAGACATGGTTGACAATTGATAAAGAATTGAAGGAATTTATTTGAGCAGAAAAGAGGTCAGGAGTTAAGTAGGATGATTTTTCCCATAAGTTAAGGTGGTGTAGGGTTACTTGATTTGAATGTGTAATTTAAAGCTGTGCAGTTAGAGCTCATATACATAACTCAAGCAGAATGTTGTAAATCAAAGTGGAAAAGGGTGGTGGTGATGAATGGTAAGGGATTGAGAGATCGAGTGATTAGGATTTTGGATGCAAGTCCTTAAGGATAGTAGTAGCAGCTATGCAGAAAATTATATGCAGGGTCTGAATGGAGATATTAAATCATCAAGAAAAGGAGAATAGCATCACTGTTTTCTTTCTCTCTCTTTCCCGTTTACGCACCATGTGGTACATCAGGCAATGACCATCTTTCAGCACTCAGTGTTTCTGTAGCAGTTGTGGGTTTTACGGGCCCGGGTTGCTAGCTCAAGACCCAACCCTCCTCAGTGGGTGCACCACACACACTTGCACGCACACACACACACGCACTCGCACCTAGTGACAATTTAGTGTGTTCAGTCCACCTACTGCATGTCTTTGGAATGTGGGAGGAAACCAGATCACCTGGAGGAAACCCACACGAGCAGAGGGAGGACATACAGACTCCGCACAGAAGGCACTCAAGCCAAGAATCAAATCGGAGAAACTCTTGCTGTGAGGTGACAGTACTAACTACTACACCACAGCACTGCCCATCACTGTATTGCTGGAAATGAATTCCTGCTCAAGTCTTGGTGAGTACCTTCCCACAGTGGACCCTGTTTTTACAAAATCTAACCAAGAGAACACTGATGTATAGACAGTATTTTATATATCATGGAGAAAGATAGGTTAATAATAATGAAGAACACAGAGTGCACAGGTCCCAATATAAAAAAGTGGCCGTGTCTGGTGGATGCACTGATACCTTGACTGGATAAAAGGCAACATAGAATCTCTAGGAAGTGGAAACATTCCTACCACAGGGTTATGCTAGTCTCGGGAGGAGGGTACCCCTCCAAGGCAGAAGGATGTAGTCCACAAAAAACAGAAAAACTGACAGGCCAAAAAAGAGGCATGGGGTGACAAAGTGGATTGCTGAGGATTAGGAAGAAATTATGTATCGTTATTACTAAAGAAGGCTAGGATTTCCAGTCAAAGGACATGCAGAAAGATTAAGAGAGAAATTAATGGAAAGAAACATGCTTGCACATGAAAAACTAAGTAACAAAAAAATAAAGTAATCCAACCAAAAATCCAAAAGGAGGAGGAGGCAGAAGTGAAACCAAGATTCTTTTATTCCACAACAATGAGCGCTTTCATCCAAATCATCAGAATTCCATGTAATTTGGACGAAAAGTGCTCATTGTTGTGGAATAAAAGAATCTTAGTTTCACTTATGCCTCCTTTGTTTGCCACATGAAAAAAACTGTCAAAAGCTGCAATCAAATTGTTGTATTCTTTACTACAACAGATCCATGAAAAACATTACATAAATGAAGAATCTTTTGGCTGCTTGGAAAAAGAAGCAACAAAGGAAGTGTGAAAATGTAAGGATCAAATCCCATAGATTTTTTTAAAAGATATAAAGAAACATGGTCACTGGAAAGAAAAAGAGCTCTGGTATGCTGCAAAGGAAGAAACCAAACTAACCAATATAAAAAAAACTCCAAAGGTATGTGAAGAAATTATCAACTTGGAACAGGAATGTGATGCAAAGGAACTTGAACAGGAGGGAGTGTATAAATATTTGGGAACAGATGAATTGTCGCCAATAAAACCCAAAGAAATAAGTAAGCCTAGCTAGTTTCCAGAGATCAGAATCAAACCCATGTACCTTGCATCTGTGTGGTAAAGACCTTAGCTATTATGCCCAATCCTGTAAAGTTTAATAAAGAATACTTCAGAAGACCAAAACTAATGAAAATTGCCTTGACATATAGGAATATAGTTTTTAAGCTATCAATTTGCTCCTCCGATTCTGTCTTACAGTTTTGGAGTGATTTGCCTCAAAAAGTATTGGATCTGATGGACACAAAAAAAACAAACCAAAAAAAAAAACGCTTCACGCTTCTCAAATGATATACAAATCAGTGTATACCAAGATTATATATTACTCGCTGTGTATCTGCTATGCAGTAATGTCTACTAAATTGTTGGTGAGTTTTTCTTTTTTGTCGTCTGTATTTATAAAATGTAAATATGTTTGTGAAAAAAAAAGAAATCAGAGCAGAAGTAGACAAAAATCAAACAGCAACTGAACACATCAAAAAACAAAAGAGAGAATGTAAATAAAAGAATCATAAGGAAAGGGAGACATATTGCAAAGTCCACAAATGCGGCAAGTATATATAGCTCTTCTGTACTTCCTATATGTGTATATATGTTGGAAGTAGACAATATTAACATGAGTTTATGGCTGTTAAGCTAATGGAAGGCCAGTAGGTTAAAAGCTTGACAGCTGAGACTGTGATACAGGAAGCAGAAAATATCAGCATGGAATTGCAGCAGTTAAGCTTAGGTCATAAACCTGACAGCTGAGCCGATGGACATACTTCAGCTTTCAGACTTTACCTCATATTTCAGTGTAGTATGTTTGTTGGTAAGAACTGTTTTTCTGCAGGTCTAGACCATAGAGATGGCAAAGTGATTGTCAGTCTGAATGAGGAAAATAAAATTACATTCAGATGAAATTTTAATGAGGCTGTTTGTCTGTAGAGCAGTTAACTCCCCCTCTCTCTTGCTTTGAGCTCATTCGTTGCATCCACAGATATAGTATAATCAACTCCGTGCAAGTCATTCTTGAAAAAAAAGTGATGGTCCTCATCATAGTTTACAGATCCAGGTAGGCATATCAGTTTTTGCTGATAGGATGTTTTTCCAGCAGGATTAACTCAATTGGAGGAGGTGTCTAATGTGAGTTAGCAAAGTTAGGGCAATGACAACAGATTTATTGAGACCGCACAGTGTTGCTTCTTGTCAAGTATTCATCCCACAAATCTGAATCCAGCTTGTATATTGGCAGTTTGAATTTAATTTTTCACTACAACTAGCGAAACATTTGAATTATCTCAGGAATTAACTGAGCCTTAGGGCTTAGGTTTATTCAGGGTTAACAGAGTTGGGGGATATAATACATTTACAGAAATCCTACTTCTTGACAGTCATTCAGATAATAAATATGTCCTATGTAGTTACGGTTGGAATTTATTTTTCAGTACAACAGGAGTTGTGTTTGAATTTTAAGTGGACAGCATAGTTGCTAGCTTTTGAGATTCTTCATCCCTTCAGAATCATTCTTATACATATTGCTATCTTCTGAGGAGTTGATACAATTTTTTTTCTTTTTTCTCAAAGCCTGTTGACTACGAACCTCCTCCTTTATAGATGAATGCCTATTTTGCTCCCTTATACCATGTGCTTAACATCTCACATGAACTCGTGGGGAAATCACTGAAATTAGCTTAGTGGCACTTTGTACTGTTTTAGAGTGCGAGCTTTACCTAGGAGGGGCCTTCAATCTGTAGCCATAGAAAGTGCTAACCCTGGTCGGTGTGCTAGTCCTTCCACCAGCTTGATGTCCACAAAGGACCCTTTTGAGTGGCACTTTGTTTCTGTTTTAAAATGAGTGCGAGCCTTTAACCTAGGAGGGGCCCTTCACCATGTGTT